>NC_049988.1:7659739-7684044 GCF_000003815.2 Branchiostoma floridae | reverse complement strand
CCCTTTTTGCTAACCCCGTGCCGTGTGTCTTATTATTTTTTTAAATATATCCATTTATGAAAATGACAAACATTTCACTTTCAAGTTTCATAACCATGTAGCATGTGTAGCCCAGAGGTTAGTGACCCTGTCTCTGTCTCAAGAAGCTGTGAGTTTGATTGGCTGTTGTCGCTCACCCAACATGCAGGCTACTGAAAAGGGTCACAATCTTTTAAGCTACAGTCCACTGTTCATTGTTCTTGTCAAAAAGAGCTAGGGAATTTCCCTGGGACTACTGTAAATACTGTAGATAACATGTCTTTTCTATCATGACCAGTGGAAATGTAGCTTAACTCAATTTGAATTCATTTGAGTTTCTCTCATATAACATTTCACACTAATGTATGTAAGGGACCGTACGATATTTATCGGGGGGGGAGGGCTGGTGCATTGGAAGTCGGATCAAAAATTTTTTTGATGGCCCTCCCCCCCATCTCAAAAAAATCTAACGTGACCCTCCCCCTCCACTTCAAAAAAATCAACATGGCCCTCCCCCCCCCGACAGGCATAATCAAACGGGTAGAAAAACAACCGATAAAATAATCTTAATATAGACGTCAGGGCACAAGGGCGCCAGTGTTCTCGCCAGGATTTTTTCACAGCGTCGGGGCAGGGGTCCGGGGGCATGCTCCTCCGGGAAAATTTGGATTTTCAAACCCTCTAAAACAGAATTTCCTGCAATTTGAGAGGAAAATTATGCCCTTGAGATTGGATGCCGGTTGCCCTTTTTACTCCCGTTTTTCAGTAATCGACGTCCGCCCTCCCCCAAAAATATGTTATAACTATAAGCTCGGGGAATCAGCAGTCCGTGATCTGGCCCGGGTATTATTTGTCCAGTCATGTCTATATGAAAATTTTGGGTTTTTGATGCTTCCAAACAGGGCTCTAGCAGTTGGAGTTTGTCAGCCCATGGAAAAATCCTGCCAATTTTTTTCCGACATTGAATAAAGAATGCCTACCTCGTGCGATCGATGTTGCGCCCTCCTGCATCAAATGCTAGTAGTTTTTCCAGAGGATAAAATAACGGCGCCATCACACCTTGTGTTTTTTTTCTATTTTGCCCGATGATTTTACTAAAATTTATCGAATCGGTCGGGTTTTACAAGGCCTCGCCGTCATTTTCCACGAACGTGCGTTTGTTTCGTGCGACCTCAGGTAACCCCGTTTTCGGCGTGAAATCTTTGGCTCACCGCTGAATTTCTTTTTACATAGAGACTAAGAACGTTATACATTATACGAAGGACGGTGATCTGCTGCGTCTTTGGCAGTGATCAGTGTCGGTGTAGCCTTGAAGGAGTAGCCAGAAAAGACGTCCCAACGTGCTGGGCGCTGCGATCGACAGTCCGTCTGGGGAGGGGGGCGTGCCGCGCCATGTGCCTCAGACGACAATGCGAGTGCACAGCCGACTCGATTGACGCTTGACAACAATATTGCGGCCCCTTTTCTGCCGCAAATTTTGTCCTTTTGAAATAAAAGAAATGTTGTAAATAAAAAATAAAGTGTATAGTTTTGGATTCTTCACATATTTACCGCGCACCGCTTTTGTAACTTAAATATTTGGGGAAACTCAGCCGAGCCGAGTGCGTCTTTCCAGAAAAAAATAAGTCCGGAGACGGAATGACGTATGCCTGGCGGGAACGCTGGTCCAGGGCAGCGCCACTTTGGGGGACCTAGGGGGGCGAAGCCCCCCGGAAGCTCTTGCATTTTAGGCTATTCAGAAGGCTTATTTTATCACTTTTAGGGCCATGTCAAGATATCAAAACATAAAAATAGTATAAACAATTCTTTCCAAAAAATTAACATGGCCCTCCCCCTATCTAAAAAAAAAAAATTAACATGGCCCTCCCCCCACCTCAAAAAAAATTAACATGGCCCTCCCCCCCTAACGCACCAGCCCTCCCCCCCTGATAAATATCGTACAGTCCCTAACATTTCATGTTCCTTGTTCAGTCATTCCTTGTAGCTGATTGTACCTGTGACAACATAGAATCTTACACCTCACCTGAGTAGGAATTGTCCCACCTCTTCATCTGTGTACCAGTCAGGTACAGGTAACTTCACCCTGAAGCGCTCTCCGATGTACTTCAGTATCCCAGCCTGGGTCATCAGGCCCTCGTTCTGAGCCTGTCTCAGCATACTTGCTACACATCTGGGCAATGCAAAAGTCATATATCATATCTCTTACACGTTTTACATTGAACATGTTTACTGGTATAACCATGATGAGGGGGGATACATGCTTAGTCATGTTTGGGAATAGAGCGCCACCTGGCAGTCTGGGCCTGTCTTAGCATACTTGCTACATATCTGGACAAAGCAAAAGTCATAGATCAAATTTCTTACAGGTATTGCATTGAACATGTGTACTGGTGAACAATGGTGAGGGGGGATACAAACTTAGTCATCTAGGCTTGTATTAGCACCACCTAGCAGTTGACAGTAGAAACAGTCACGATTGTGCTGAGGATGATAGGAGAAGGCATTAGGACACAATTGTTATTGGTTGTTTACAAAGAACCAACTGCTAGAATAGAATGGCTGAGTGGGTAGGATAGCGGGAACCAAAATCAGAGACATCGCTGGTTCAATTCCTGGCATTTCTGGCTAGATAATGTGCCCTCTCTCTTCCCAGGTATAAAAATGGGTTCTTGATTTTGGTTAGGGAAAATAAAAGGTTTGTGAAAGGAGAAGGATGGGCTCCAACTTCCAACACTATGCCCTATATATACAGTGTATTAACAGCCCAGGGCCAAAATAACTGGTGATAAAGTACTGTTAATTTTGCCTTACGCACCGGGGGTACTCTTAAGTGCCAAGAAAGATTCAAACAACTTACCCTTTAAAGAAAGAATTGTCCTCTTTTCCTTTAATGAGCTCACTATAGATGTGCTGGTCTGTGGTTTCTACCAGGGCCTGAAATGAGACAACTCATATTTTGCACTGACCTCAACAATGAACTTTGTATAATATCGCAAAACATTCATAGCTAATAGATTCATAGAGTAACCTACTATAATGCCCAAAATGCATCACTTCTAACATTTTATAAAATGGTGTCACCACTATACATGTAGATTGTATATATCACTATATACATGTACCCTTTACAGTTTTTCCAGTCAGTGTTGAAAATTTGTTTGCTCAGTGGCACATATCTGTAGGACAGCATGTTTTCAGTAGCAGGGTATGTTTTGAATGTGAAGGATTGCTAGCTTTCTCCTTGATTTTTAAACATGGAATCCCTGTCATTGTAGACTATAAGACTACAATATTCTTTCTTTGTAAGTGAGTGTTTGAGTCTTGTTTAAGTGTACAGACCTTGAGAATAATGATAAGAGGCACGAAGAACTGCTCCTTCTTGTAGACGAAACACAAGGTTACAGTCCCATTGGTCAGGTAGTGGAGAACTATGGTCTGTTGGGAAAAGGATGTTGTTACAAAGGAGACATGTCCTACAAGTAACATAGACAAGTTACATGTACTATAGAATATAGTCTTGTACTCAAGTAATGAAAATAACATAAAATTTCCCTTTCAACACAATCATTGTTCTTTTACAAGTAGCACTAGTGAGATTTTCAAATTTGCAAGTAGACACCAAGTACAAGTAAAGCAGTATCTTACTGAAACTGCTGCATGTTGGTGATCTCCCTGCAGTGGAGCAATTTCACAGAGCACTCAACGAATTTCAGCGATAAAAAGCAATTCCTTCTAATCTTTGTGTGTTTTGTTGTCTTTTTAGTCATACTTGTACGTTTTGTATGATATTCCCATTATAAAGTCAAGGATAACAAAAACAATTTAGGACACAGCAAGGCCACCAATGTGCCACAGTCCAGTGAGATACAAGCTTTATTTTTCCTGACACCTGCTATGAAAGCCTTACAGTAGCTACTGTATTGTTATTTGGTTACTTACTGCAGCTGTCTGGTCTTTAGTGACACATCTCATGGACACTCCGTACTCTGTGTACAGCTTCCCTCGTCCCTTCCAACTGGGACGTACGATGGCCATGGGCTGAAATGACAAACAAGGAGAATTGTAAATCTTCAATATTCAAAAAATTATAACGTTCACTGTGTTTTAAGGTGACCTCTCACTGAGCTAATTAAAACTTAAAAAAAAAACACTTTTGATTTTAGTTTTGGCAAAATCTAATTGCCATTCCTATGAAATTAAATGAATTTACAGTACAAGTACAGTATAGCGTGATGAGTGTTTTCTTTTTTGAGGACTTTCCAATAGTATCAGAACTTTGGGGGCTTATAATTCAAATGTGATAAAGAGTGTGCAATTGAGGAAATGCAGCAGATAAACAGCAATATTGAATCCCAGTTTCACAACACAGACAACAATCACTTACATAATTTCTTCTTGGCATGACCAGCATTCTGACAACCTTCTCAATACCATTGTTGATGAAGTAGCCTCCCATTTCCTGAAACAAGAATATCAACAGAAAAATTAACGTAAGTCTACGAAAGCTTGTGACTCATAATAATTAACATTTTCAGCCTTTACTGAAAAGAAAACATGTATTCAACATTTCACTTTCATGGGTATGGAACAAATTTGTCAACCAAGGTAACGAAACGGCATTGCCCTAGTACTGACTAGATAGTTTGTGGTATAAAGCTAGTGCAGTAGTGGCTGTACCCCAGCAGCGTCTGTACCCCCAGCAGTGTCCGTACCCCAAGCAGTGTCCGTACCCCAAGCAGTGTCCGTACCCCCAGTAGTGTCCGTACCCCCAGCAATGTCAGTACCTCAACAAGCGAACACACACACAGTTGACACAATGAATGAATGAATGAATGAAATCTTACCTCTGCTTCCTCATGCCTTTGGATCAGCTCTGCTGGGGTCAGTTTAGTTATATTACAGTGGGCAGACTGGATGGACACAGAGTAATGGAGTAATAATCAGAACTGGGGATCTGAGGATAGAATTTCTACTTCATTTCTTGCCAATGATAAACTAAAAAATTGTTTGCTGCATTTATGCAATTTGGATTGGTAGCTAATCAAAGCCAACTTAAATGTGAAGGTTTACATTAACACAATTCATTTTCATAATTCATTCAGTTTCAATCGTTCTTTGATAAAATAACATCTATTACATTTATGTACTAGTACAGTCATGTAGCTTTTCAAAGAAGTTTAAGAACATACATGGCATTGTCACAATAACCAGAATGTAGATTTACATATTTGCAAAAATCATTAACATATTTTCAAAAATCTCTACTATGTGACAATGTGTTTTGTTTCAGGAAAGCACAGTTTTTACAGCTAAATTAGACCTCCTGACCTTGACCATGAGGGGGATTTCTCCCAGCATCCTCTCCACTGACCCCTGGTTGACCCCATCCACGCTCCAGGCTATGCGGGCCTGCAACCCAGCGCGGTATGTCGTCCCTCTCTCACGACATTCCGCAGGGTACACCTTCAACGTTCGCGAGAACGTATTACCCTGGGCAACCGTTGGAACTCCGACTGAAGCATCCTGGAAAGAAATAAGACTTTTATGAGAAAAATATTGGAAGACTTGGCAAAATGATATATATGACCAAATCAATACTGAGAAAAGTTTTCCATAGGTACACAGTTAGACCAATTATTAAATATGTTTGGAAGAAGGTAGATGATCAAAAAGAAAAATTAAAGTACTTTTTTTGATACAGTTATAGTGAAGAAATATTTTGAGATGAGTGTTTTTCTCAGCTTGATATATAGAAACATAAGCATAAAAGTAAACTTAACTTACCACATAGGATAATGATATTCTCCTACCATTGGACAATGAAAAATCCAGCTTTGGTATGGCCTGTAGGAACGAGACAGAAATAAGGAAAGGAAGGCAGATTTCATTTTCGTCTGCAGCCATATTGTATTACTGACTACTACTCCTACTACTAGTAATTTTGTAGCTATACACAGAATACTTCAATAGCGTCAGCTTTTGTTAGAACTAATGGCTGCATAATTCCTCAAACTTTGTATAGCTGCAGGATTGTCAGCAAAGCTACCTAGTATATACTCCTAGCAAATCATGTAGAGAAATTGAAGATCATATATGATATACCTCCATGAAATATTGAGAATTTTTAAGAATTCTTTAATTTCTTCAGTATTGTGAATAGCTGATCCTGTCTATATATTCTCCTGCCTGCTCTCCTGTGGAATTTGGACCCAGGACAGTCCTGCTGACACAACTTTGGACCCTGGCCAAATCAGACTTCCCACATCCTGCAAGTCTCCAATTACACCATTTCACTTCTGTGAATCTTGAACCCAAGCCTGCAGGTTAAAACTTTTGCAGACACACACACGCCAAGACAAACAATCAATACGTTAACAATACGTCAGTTTTTATGGAGGTAAAAAGTTACACCAGTTGCAAATACCTGCACTGCAAGCGAGAGACCCTCTCGCAAAAACCAGTTGAAGGATTCAACATGGGGTCTGACCAGGTCTTGGAGAGGCTGTTGATGATACAAAATGTTTATTAAGTCAGGCATGCGTAAATATCTGGTGGAAATTTCTATCTCTTTACTCGCAAAGAGGGTAACGCTATATTTAACAGCTTTCCTCTTGAAACCTTAATTTAAACTGAGTTTGTCTTTGACTTATTGTTCATCTTCTTGATGATGCATAAACAACAAAAAATCTATTGTTCATGATTCATATTATACAACAAAAAAATCTTGTTGTACCCGTTGGTGGTTCTTGTAAGGATTCAGGCAGAGACTGCTTGTACTACTAGACTATGTATTCAGTAAAGTGTTAGTAGGATACAGTTCTGCATGTGTGCTCAGTCCAAGGTCCGGTAGGAAAGAGATCGAATGTCCTTGCTGTCTTGCTATCAGAGCACATTCTGCTTAATATGCATGTATTGGACTATTCTAAGTTCACAGAGTTTGTAGGGGTGTTAACGGCTATCTTACTTCTTGTAACAATACTGATATCACAACATCCCCCTTCTTAAAGTGTTAGTTTCTTTGATGAAAACAATCATGCATTACCTATAGTTTACTCACTGAAGCATGCATTAACATACTATTCTATTGTTCAGGATCAGTCCGTATTCCATGTCCGTGTTCAATGTCCATACAGTGCATTAACTCATGCATTACAAATTCGGCTTTGTTGGAGGGTTGACCGCACGTCCTGATCGGGTGACGTAGGGCGCCTGTTGCGTTGTTACTGGAACAGGGGTCGCTGTAGGTGTAGTTGCTGCTTCAGGTGCAGGTGTTGTCGATGATTCAGGTGCAGGTGTTGTTGATGTTCCAGTTGCAGGTGTTGCCCGTAGGTGTTTCCTGTTGCGTCTATACTCGGTACCCTCTGGTGTTTGTACGACATACGATCTCGGTTGGTCGCATTCTCTGATTACGTGGGCAGGTGTCCACCTACCATCTTGTTGAATTCGGACAGAGTCTCCTGTTGTCAGAGTTGGAAGACTCTTGGCACTTTTGTCGTACCAGTGTTTCTGTTTGTGCTGTCGTGCTTCGAGATGTTGCTTCACGTTCTTGTGATCTACGTTTCTCGGCATTAGCTGTTCATTCGTCGTGGGTAGTTTTGTTCGCAGTCTTCTGCTTATCAGTATTTGAGCTGGTGACTCAAGCTGGCTGTCGATCGGTGTGTTGCGATACTCCAGCAATGCCAGGTATGGGTCTTTCTTGTCTGCTTCTGCTTTGCGTAACAGTCGCTTGGCTGTTTGGACGGATCTTTCTGCCAACCCGTTAGACTGTGGGTACCTGGGACTCGCTGTGACGTGCTTGAATCTCCATTCTTCTGCGAATTTGGTAAACAGCTCGCTTGCAAATTGTGGGCCATTGTCGCTCACAACCTTCTCAGGTATCCCATGCGTTGCGAACAGTTTTTTCATCTTCGTGATGACATCAGCCGATTTGGTTCTGTTGAGCTTCATGAACTCAAAGAACTTGCTGTAATAATCTGTGACTATGATGAATTCGTCACCGTTGTAGCAAAACAGGTCTGTGGCAACGTTCTGCCATGGTCTCTCTGGGACCGCGTGTGGTATCATCGGCTCTTTGATGTTGGAGGCTTGGTGCTCCTGGCAAATGGAACACTGTTGTATCTTCTCTTCAATTTGAGCATTCATGCCTGGCCAGAACAGAATGTCCTTGGCTCTTGCCTTGGTCTTCTCTTGACCCATGTGACTCTGGTGCAAGATGTCGAGCATCTCCCTCCGCATGGCTCTCGGGATGACAATCTTCTGACCTTTGAAGATTATCCCTTGATGGACGGTTAGTTCGTCTCTGTGATTCCAGAATTCGGCTATGTGGGGGTTGCACTGCCGTCTCGTTTCTGGCCATCCTTCTTTCACTGCCTCTGTCAGGATGATCAACTGTGCATCCTTCTCTGTTTCCCTGCGGACTTCTTCTAGTCGCTGTGTGGAGACAGGCAGATGTGATGTAACCAGATGTATTTGTGCCTCGAAACTCTCGCTCATGTGGTCAGTTTCTTCGAGGTACAGCCTGCTTAAGGCGTCTGCAACCGGGATTTCCTTGCCGGGCTTGTGTCTCACTTCAAGGTCGTATTTCTGCAGTCTCAGCAGCATTCGCTGCAACCTTGCAGGCGCTGTACTCAGTGGTTTCTTCATTATCGACTCCAGTGGTTTGTGGTCAGATTCCACGTTCACTTTCCTGCCGTATATGTATTGATGAAACCGTTCACAACCAAACACTATGGCGTACAATTCTTTCTCGATCTGTGCGTAGTTTATCTCCGTATTGTTTAGTGACTTTGACGCGAATGCGACTGGTTTTCCTTCCTGCATCAAGACTGCTCCAAGTCCATACTTTGATGCGTCAACCTGTAGGGTCACCGGTAGTGTGGGGTCGTAGTACGTCAGTGTAGTGGCCTCCGCCACTAACTTCTTCACTTTATCCAGTGATGCCTCCCTGCTGCTGTCCCAGACGAATTCGACGTCTTCTTTTAGCAGTTCTCGCATTGGAGCGGTGACATCCGACAGATTTGGGATGAATTTTGCTAGGTATGTGATCATACCAAGCATTGTCATTAGTTCAGCCTTACTGGTGGGGCTTTTCATGTTGGTGATTGCATCCACCTTCTTGGGATCCGGTTTTAACCCATCCCCGGTCAGAATATGACCAAAGAAGCCTACTTCTTGTGCCGCCAGTACGCACTTCTCTTCATTCAACTTTACGTTGCATTCTCTTGCTCGCTGTAGCATGTTCCGGAAGCGCCTATTTAGCTCCTCTTCTGTTGGGCCATGGACCAGTACGTCATCCACGATTACCTCAACACCCTCGAGACCTCCGAAGATGCTGTCCATCTTCTTCTGGAAAACTTCCTGCGCCGAATGGACGCCAAAAGGAAGACGTGTGAAGCAGTACCGTCCGAATGCCGTGTTGAAAGTGGTCAGCTTGGAACTCTCTTCGTCCAAACAGATCTGCCAATATCCAGATCTCGCATCTACCACGGCAAAGTACTTCGACCCTGCGAGACGCGTGGAGATGTCCTCCAGCGTTGGAAGCTGGTAATGTTCGCGCTTTATAGCCTTGTTGAGATCCCGCGGATCTAGACATATCCTCAACTTCCCTGTCTTGGGCTTCTCTACTACAACTAGTGAGTTTACCCATTCGGTGGGTTCATCTACCTTCTGTATGACCCCTAGAGATTCCATACGATCAAGTTCTTTCTTCAAAGGCTCCCTCAGTGATACTGGGAACTTCCTCGGTGCGTGGACTACCGGTTCTACGTTTGGGTCCACTGTGATTCTGTATTCGCCAGGGAGTCGTCCTATCCCCTGGAACACGTCGCTGTACTCTTGCTTGATGCTTTCCGCTGTCTCGCTTGACTTAACGGTGAGTACCAGCTGGATCAGTTTTAGGGACAGACATGCCTTTAAACTCAGGACCGGAGTCGCATTGGCTTTTACCACAAAGAAATCTAGCGTTCCGGATCTTCCTTTGTAGTTGCATCGTAGGCTGCACTTTCCTTTTACTTCTAAAGGAGTGTTTCCGTAGCCAAACAAACGAGTTTTTGTCGGTTCAAGACTGGAGTTTCTGCTCCTCAGCTTGATCCAGTCCCTTTCGGGTAGCACATTTACCTGTGCTCCCGTATCCAACTTGCACTTGAGGCTTTCGCTGGCTCCGGCGATGTGTAGGTCGACGAAAGCCTGGTCTCCCTCAACTTTCTTCTTGTGTACTGCCTCTATGTGGAAGTCTTGGAATTCCCTATGAAGATCCTTCTTCGCTCACACTCTTCGATCGGCACACTGCAGCAAAGTGGTTCTTTTTTCCGCACTTTCTGCATTCTTTTCCGTTTGCAGGACACTTGTCTGCTGTGTTGTGGCCTTTGCCACATCTTCCACATGCGTTGGTTGGCCTCGTGTACCTGGGCTTTCCTCTCCCGCCACCCCCTGTTGCTCTAGTTTTTCTGAAAGGTCTGGGCGGGACGTAGGGTGTCCTGTGTTGGGTCTGCACTCCATGCACGTCGTTGCTGGGAACTGGTTGGGCGATCGATTTCAAAGTTGATTGGTCGGACTCATAGGTCCTGGCCACCCGTATGGCCTCATCCAACGTCAGTTCAGACCCCTTGCCGATCAGTTTCTTCCTAACTTCGTTTGAGTTGGTCCCGAACACTAACCGGTCTAATACCATTTCGTTGGTATCCTTGAAATTACAATCTTTCGCTAGATTGATTAATGCTCTAATAAACTGTTCCACTGGCTCATTCGGGCCTTGGGTTCGGTTGTGGAATTTGTATCTCGCCAGCACCTGGTTTGATTTTGGCTTGACATACGTTGCAAATTTGTCGTAGTACGTTTTCAGTTTTTTCTTGTCGTCGTCTTGTGCATACTCAAACGTGTTCAATATGTCTCTACCAGACGGGTTTATCCAGATCTTCAAGTACGAGATCTTGACCTCTTCGTCCTGGTCTTTTAATGGACCGGAGAACATCAGTTCTACATGTTCCTTAAATCTCTTCCATGCCTCATCTAGGGCTGGGCTGGTCCAGTCAATTTCCGGACATTTACCACCATATGATTCCATAGTTCGTCTGTTGTGTCGTCTAGTACACCCGTTACACAGCAATCTTCACCTTCAGCCAGGTTTCTACATGGGCGCAGCCATATTGTTTTGGAACTGTCAAAGTCTTGATGGATTGGCTAGCACCTTTCTAGGACCTTTCACTGCTAACTACCTTGTCAAGAAACAGATGTCTTGTTAAGTAGCCGGGTGACGTTTCTAGGACACTTCGCCTTGCCTAGGGTATCTCTTACACCCTTTTCCAGACTCCAGACTCTCCTGGGGTTGAAGGAATGTAAAGATTGTACCTTTTTTCCCCGCTCGTCTCTCTTCGTGGCGTGGAGTTTTCTCTGCAAACTTCACCTTTTTCCTTCTTCTTCCGAGAAGATGATGGGTTCGATCAGTCTGACACCATGTTGTACCCGTTGGTGGTTCTTGTAAGGATTCAGGCAGAGACTGCTTGTACTACTAGACTATGTATTCAGTAAAGTGTTAGTAGGATACAGTTCTGCATGTGTGCTCAGTCCAAGGTCCGGTAGGAAAGAGATCGAATGTCCTTGCTGTCTTGCTATCAGAGCACATTCTGCTTAATATGCATGTATTGGACTATTCTAAGTTCACAGAGTTTGTAGGGGTGTTAACGGCTATCTTACTTCTTGTAACAATACTGATATCACAACAAATCTAACAAACTTTTTATATGTATTTACTTCACAACGCATCAGCATTATCTAATAAGATAAGAACAATCGTTTTCTTTCTGTTCACTTTTAGGCCAACATGCTTGCACTTGTAAAAATCACGAAGGGGGAGGGGGGCAGGAGTTTGGCTCTTCTGCTATCTCTAATACAGTTAGGAACGACGTAATATTCAAAAGACCCACGTATCATATGTCTGTATTAAGTTCTTACCCTGTGTTGTGTCTTTTCCGGTCGTCCATAGCGAGCTTTGGTCAGGTTTCTCAGACTCGGGACTTCTTCTGTTCCCGGAGCCGCCATCTTGGGCCTTGTGGGCTGGTAACCTTTGACCTTAGTTATTGAAACTGACACAGTAGCGACGCGGTTGAACAGCTAAAACCTTCATTAACTAGCATGTTAACAAGTTATTAAGTGTTGTTAACTAATATTAGCAGTTTTAGCTTGTTGTAGAGCTAATGCAAGTCATATAACGGGGTTTTGCTCTGTGAAATATTTTGGCGCTTTAAAAGACTTCGGGTCATAGGTCACGTCACAGGTGGGAGTCGAGCGGCGGATCACTGAGGGAGGCACTACTAAGGGGGAAGTGGTCTCCCGTGAGGACGGATTTCTGACGAATTCTGGCGCGGAATGGACGCAACGTGAGGCGGAGTGAAATCACAGGTATGTTGTTGACATGAACACAAGTTTGATCACAGATGGCTGCGAAATCCTGTCTATAGGCAGAATTTCTCGATGTTTATGTTACGTGTTCCGCAAGCCCATCGACCGATTTATGTGCAGCGGTGCGGCATATGGCCTGGATCATGGATGTTCATGTCCAGGTCATAAACAGGCCAACTCATCGGCTCTAGGACCAACATTACCCCCGGAAAATTCTACACAGGCCCGCATGAGTGAGACCGTTGCCTGAAGGTGAAATTCCCTTGGGGGCATGTTGGCCCTGGAACCCAGGAGCTGACCTGTGTAGGCCCTAGGGCTAGAAACAGTTAGGTATCTAGGCTAGACCTAATCCTACTGCACATGTACACGTCGTGCACGTTTGAGTAAACAGCAGTTTCTTCTTTGTGTTTATCTACAAGGCTTAGCACAGCTCAAGTAACAAGTGAGTGCAAATTATACGATCTAACCGATTTAGGGTCCCATATCAACAAATTATACCTGCTGTTGTTTTTGAACATTGTTGAGTCTTACAGGCCGAATTCACTTGCCCTATAGCCATGATAGCCTTAGTACAGTACCTGAAAAAACAGACTTTTAGCCAGGACTGGCAGAGAATTTGTTTGGCAGGGCAGGTCTAGGCAGGCAAGCTCTCCCTGCACAGTAACAATCCCCAGTGTGCTTATCTGAGGTCCTCAGGAAGACCTGCCTTGGCTCCCGAACAAATTGGGTATTGGTACGGCTTGAAATTTAAAAGACACATTTCAAATAAAAGCATTTTACTCGCAGAAAGGAAATCTTATAATAGTAAGAAAAAATTGGATCAGCAGTGCTGTGTGGGAATGGCTCATGACGCTTGCACATTATTGACCAATGATATGTTTATTGCAAGTAGTTCTTGCCCGAGGGCTAATTGCAGGTACAAACAACATGTAAATAAGGAAAATACAAAGGTGCTAGGAACTACATTCTATGACTATATGCTATGCTAGTGTACAATTTACTGGTTTTGTTGGGTTAGACTTCTTCTCTTTAGGCAGTGGAAGACGAATTTACCCACTTCTTTTATAATGTGTGGGTTCTTTGATTTTAATAGTAGGATTGATTTTTCATTGTCAGGAATAGTTGGAAAGTAAGCGTGTATTTTGGATACACTCATAAATAGTTGGTTTTTGACCAATTATTGACCAATAGTTAGAAAGCCAGAGCGATACGGGAATCTGACAGGCCTCTAGGGCTTGTCAGTTAGGCAAGCTACTGGGATGAAAGTTAGTCTGGTGGACCAATCCACGGTACAAATGGAGAATCCCACCCTTCAAAAGATGGGCTTGCCTGATCGGCACTTGCCCTGGGCGTTGGGCCAATGGACTTGTCCAATCCTGTTCAATCATTCATTGAAAACCTTGAAGACATCTGATCACATCTGATACTGTTGAATGAGGAATTTTGAAAAGGCTTTGAAAGTTTGAGTTCGTTGGAAGACCTTGCAGATCATTGCGCATGATGAAATACAGTTTTTGGATAGTTAACGGCCTCTTAACGATGTCACATCTGCAGAATGCTCAAGTTGTGGGTTCTTCGAATATATTACTCTCCAAGCATAGCAAAAAGAAGCCTGATAAAAATGACTACAAACTTGTCCAAAACAAGCCAGAGCCTAACCCCTGATTGGAGAGTTCTTTTAGACACTATATCCACTGTACACAACATTTTAAACCTGCAACCCCATCCAGTAACTTGCATATCTTCTAGACTACATGCAGTATCCCTATTGTGACTTGTAGTAAGTTAGTACCATCAGGTTAAAACAGGTGTACTTATTCTTAGTTTCCACTTCTTAACCTTAATTGCTCAGTAAATGATAGTGTTTGCCTCTTCCTTGTCCCTGACACAAATATTAACTAATCACCTGAATGGACTGTTTGTACAGTGTGTATTCACAACCCTTAGTTAAGTACAGTTCAACTCTTTACTGAGACAAATCAAATTGTCTTATTTATCAGTAATTAATGAATCTTGATTAAATGCCTATTACAAATTGGCTGTATGCCTTAAAGCATTGTTTATTTTACAATAGGTCATTGGGCACATACATGTAGCTGTTGATAGGCACTGTTTGTTAGCCATAGTGATGACCTCCTTTTCCTTTTATTGATACATGTACTAGTACAGACAACAATGGCACTTTATGTAATGTTTCAATATTTGATTGTGACACAATGTATGACCACCATTTGATTGGGTTAATACAAGGCGGTGGAAGGAGAGGGATGGGTTCTTTTCAGGACTGCCTCCAGCATTATATTTTTTTCCATCCCTCTCATTGTTTTAGAGCCAGTGTTGTTAATTTTCCTTGTAAAATCATGTTAAGCTTATAAAAACACATTTTCATCAATCGTATGTACCTAGCCTGATTAAATCTCGCTTATAGCGGCCTGCCAAACCAGCTCTGGATAGCGGAGTTTGCATTACACAGAATAAGTGTACTATGTACCAAAGTTCAGGTTTTTGGGACGGATGGAGTGAAATTTTTGGCATTCCCAACAAGCAAATTTCCATCACAGGATGAAGGGATGGGTCCTGGAGACAGCCCTGGTTCCGTTGCTCCGACTTCCAAGACTATTGCCAGACACAGCCAACCCGCAGCCCCTATATCCTAAAAACAGCTTCCTGTCTTTACCTTTACCTTTATGCATTTAATGGGTTGGGGTTTTGTGCGCGTTAAAATTTGCGCGTTAAAAACATGCGCGTTAAAATATGCAAATTAGCTGATTCCCTGGGGATTTGAAAACTTTTTTGCAGTTTTAAACTTAAAAGCTTGAAGAAGATAACACAAAATGAAATTAAGTATCATCTTGTTGCATTCTAGAGTACAAATATCCCTTTCCAGGAGTTTTAAAGGGATTTTCAAACATTAACTTTTAACGCGCAACAAAGGTTGATATTTGCATGTGAAACAATCTGCTTGAGAAAAGATGAAATGAAGCTTGTAGAATGGAAAAAAGCCTCAAGCAGTTATATCTTATGATATAAAGCCTTACACTAGTAATTTTTCCATGTATTTGTGTCTAATTCAAGTGATTTTGAAATCTTCTGGATATGCAAATTAGCCTATTCCCAAGGGACCTAAAAATTAGGGGCTTTTCAAACCAAAAATTCCGGTAATAGATGTAAAATCATATAATGGGGTCACATTTTTCTGCCTAAGAATTTCTAAATGCACAACTTAATTTTTTAACGCACAGATTTTTAACGCGCGCGCAGATTTTTAACGCGCAGAAAACCCGTTCCCCATTTAATTGTAACCTTTATTCCACGCATCCTTGTAAGTAAATGTCTTCTCATAGTTATAAGCTGCTAGTATCTTGAATGATGGAGCAATTAAAAGATAATATTGAATGAGGATGGCATCTAGGCGTAGCTATATACATTTTGATTTTGCAGAACTACCCCTTTCTCCTTCCTTGGCATTCAGCACTATTATTGCTTGATGCTATAGCTGTCATGAAAATTCACATCAGAGATTCAGTGGTCTGTTGACAGATTTTGAAATAGACACTACCCGTTGATTGAGGAAAGTGCACATTGTACAAGTTGCAACTTGTTAAGCCAAAGTAATACTGGCTCAATAGTATGAATTATGGATCCAGTCTTTTGGGGACTATAATAATAATCAGACAAAGCAATTACATAGAGTGAATATTAAAAAAAATCAACTAAAGAACATGCAGAAGATTGTACAATCCTACAGAATAGTGGTTTCTATTATGACATGATTTATAATTCATAAGCATGAATGACTAGCAACTAATGCTTTTTGACTTGAGTGTCTTTCATATTGCATTCAAAGTGTCACGAAGATGGATACAAAAACCAATTAAGATGTCAAAGAAGAGGTACATTAGGACCCAAACTGTGTGATAACATGCCATTTAGACTTCGTCTTAAGTTAGTGCTGCAATGCTGCACATTGTCCTCTGAACACCAATGTGTCATCAACATTTCAAGTAAAGTACTGAAAGGCAAAGTGGTGTCAAAGTGGTGTACTGTCAAAGTTCATTGTATTACTAGGAAATCTACCTTAAATGACGGATGGAAATACTGGATGCATGTGTACACTTTTTGGTACACTAGAATTGGAGCTGTCCAAAATTTTTTTACTCTCCATGTACTGGTGCACCAAGAATACTTTGTGTAGGGTTATGTACATCATCATCATCATCATGGGTTACCCCCATATAACCCCGCAAGGGGCAAAGTAGGGGCTATATGATCGTACACTAGTATACATCATATTCTTGGCATTTAGGTGTCAGGAAAAAGGCCGAAGCCTTTCATATTATGCTTCACCTGTTTAAACTTTAAAGTTAGCCAAAGAATTTTACTTTTAGATGCAGAGCAGCAGGTTTAAAATTTTGTTTTGCACCCGATTTTTTTTTCTGTGCACCTAACTTTTTAGGGTAGGTACACCAGTGCAGCTACTCCCAAAATATATCTTAAACCCTGTACATTGCCTTTGGTGTTTTGATATTATACACATGCAGTCTCATTCCTGGACTTGTGTACCAGACGTTAAACAGAAGCTCTAAATCTCACAGGGCACACAGTTACCTTGGGGCATACTAATGACCAATTTTTGTATGTATGCATCATTATGGAGCACATTTTACTGTGCTTATCCAGCAAAGTTGTTGTAGGAGGAAGGACTACAGTACAGTACAGGTCAAGGAAAAATGCTGCTGATTAATGTGTTATATGGCATACCTTGTCCCGAAACTGTCAAATGGTAGCGTCCTAGCTTTTGCACTTACAACGCTTAATGCCAGGAAATTGTCCGCCTTGCCTTGTAGTTGTACCGAATACAGCCATTTATACAAAAAGCCACATGTAAGCAATGTGTCAAGTGTTTTGTTTTTGTGGCTTTGGTAGTTCCTTTCTGGACTGATGCAAGTGAAGTCAGTTTTGTGTCCAGTATTTGTAAAGATTGTCATGATGCTCTAAGTAATTCTGGAAAGACTATAAAATCTAGGTCTGTTAATTGTGTCATCCCTGAAAATCACTGAAAGTTTAGCCTGCAAACTTCAAAGTATAATTACCTTCGCCAAGAAGGTTGTATTTTGGGTAGCGTTTGTATGTGTGCGGTCTGCCTAAATACCACAAACGACCACAAACGACTCGGAAATAGCACAAACGACCACAAACGACTCTAATATGCAGTGTATATGGGTCAAAGACCTTGTGTGGCACTCTGGAGACATTGTTTACACATTTATAAATTTAAAAAACGCAGCAAGTCCTGCGTATTCACCAGTTATTTCAAGTTAGTCCGCCGGTGTCAAGATCGAAGTGATTCTCGGCCGCCATGTTGGATCGCCCGTGCTAGGAGTCTGCATGGGGAAGTTCTCGATACCTTCCACGGCTCCATAGACGACAGGACGATAAAACTATGGACGCTGTTGGTTCATAGATTATAACATGGCACTATTCTATCATTGTCAACTTATAAAACTTGTATATACTGTGTTTTTCAGCCTCAATGGCATTCATGGTGTGTGTGTTCATTTGTAGAAGACCAGCATAACTGGAGAACGCCTGAAAGGATTTTCTTGATATTTGGTATGTGGGTAGATCATGATGAGAAACAAGTAGATTTTGGGCTCCCTATCGGCTTGCTATGGTACTGCAGCGGAACTTCCGGGTTTGATATCTCAAGTTCTGGTACAGAATATGTTACTCATGTATTTCAGTAATATGAAATAAATGTTAGTATGTTCACTTTTCATCATGTTATCATCATTTTAGTATGTTCACTTTTCATCATGTTATCATCATTTTAGTATGTTCAGAACTTCAGCCTTCAGGACCAGCTACCTTGGCCACAGGGCAGGTGTTTCTAACTTACCTATTAAGTAAGCAAACCTTGTCCTTATGTTAAGACACGCTGGCATCTCATTTGTCTTTATTACACCAAAGCCAGGGGGCTTATAGACAGAGAATAAATTGATGGTCCTGATAGAATTTCAGGTGATTTATTTCTCTTTCTGTGCATCTTAGTCGCCAAGCAAATTTGTCTTCTTTAAGATTCTATCTATAGAATATTAAAAGTAGACATACATCTTGAGAGACAGAAGCTTAAGGGAACTTGTGAAGTTTTAAAAGTTAAAGGTGAGTTTGTATTATGAAGCTATGTCTTCTTCCTGAGTAGTCTTGACATGTGAGCCAAGTGTGTCTACTGAGGTTGAAAATTGGGTGGGGAGAAGAGCACAAGGTTGTGTTAAAAGTCAAGATCATCAGGGGAGCTGGTAACTGTCACCAGATGGGCCAGGACAAACTGGATACAGGTGCAGGTCTCTTTCTTGTAGCCTATCTTGTGCATGCTTTTAGGGGCTTCTTTCTTCCTTCTTCCTAATGGGCAATAGAGATGGTTGGGCAAGCAAGGGATTTTAGTTTGGCAATATCATTCTGATCTGCTACCTTTTTACCTTTATAACCTTGTTACCTTGTCCCCCCAACGACCTGGGGGTCAAGATACTAGGTAGGTAGGTACCTTGGCTTAGTGGGCTCAAGTTCTCTGAGCCTTTGGCATAATGGTTAAGCAGTGCTGGGCTTGCGATTTGATGGCCCTGGTTTGGTGCAGGTTTGAATCCCGGGAGTCAGGAGACTGTTTCCACTCGCTTCTTGTTTCACTTTGCCAAGTTTTGAGTGCTGTTTGTGTTTGTCGGTGAGAAGGTGTGTTTGTAGATGGCATAACTCAAGGGGTTGACGAGTCAACAAGGAATTTGTATGACACGTGCTACATTGGTAATTATTGGCAAAACAAAAGAAATTTTCATTATGGATCTCGTGACCATTGGATTTCTTTAATGCAGTCTTGGTTTTAATATCTCACTAAGAATATTCCTTTAAGCAGGGCATTTACCAAGTGTTCTTTTGAACAGTCCAAATACGACGTCTCCTGATTGTCTCAGTGTACCATATGGTATTTTGGGTGTCAACTTTGGTTGCAAGACTGGTACGTCTTGTGAATAGCAATTGAGAGTATGACGTGTGGCAGCCCACATACAGGGAATATTGCCACTGATCCAAGAAACAAGTGCACTGACCCTGCAGGTCTCAGAGATGCAGGTCCAGGTCAAAGATCAGGGCAAAGCTTGAATGAAATATTAAAGGACTGATAAATAGCAGCTGCTGTCTATGCATATCCTTGCAATACTGTACATACTAATCAAAAACATCTAATTACTCTTTTCAGGGCAATTTGATTTTCTTTAGCATTTACCATTTAAGGGCACCGTAGACGAGGATGTACCACTTAAATAACGTATACGATGTGGAAGAAATTAGGATGCACAATTTCCGTTAAGACTAGCCTCCTCTTAATGACATCCTGTTAGTGTAAAATTATTTCAAGGTTCATTTCAAAAGCATTTCAGCACACACACAGTTGCATGCCATAGCCCCATATTGGGAGCTGGATTGGATGCAGGGACAATTTGGGATGCTGACCCCAATAACTCCTGTCATTCATGTCTCCTACTGATGCTTGTAGTGTTGTTGTGTGGGACAACCTACCATTCATGTATTATGCGAGGTAAGCTATCATTTACACATGTACTGATGTACTATCATGTAGGGTCAGGATTTGGTACTATTCATATACATAGTATATGAGAAAATCTTTACAATGGATTCTAATTCTAGCATCCCTACCCTTCCCTATCTCAATGTCATGTAATTGTAGAGTGTGCTTTCTTCCATAGAAACCTTTCATATCACCCAAGGTGAACTAGTGTATGATAGATTTGATGTATTTTGTTTGTAAATATTTACATAGGATGGTCAGTGCTGACAAGGAGGGTTCTGTGTTTACAAATAGAACCTCTTTGGTGTTGACAGTAGAACTGGTAGAATTTATCAGTACTGTACCATTATTATACTACTTTAATAGGTTGATGGATCTTCGGAAGTGGTAGAATAGGATTACTGTGCTGCTGAACTAAGCATAAAAGGTACTGTAATATGAAGAATGAAATGTAAGAGATATCAATAACCTTTACAATGTTATAACAATTATGCATCTGTCAGACTGAAATTAGATGTGTTGAATCCACCTACAAGATGTGACTTTCATTTTCATTGTTGTTGTCAATGCATACCTTGTGCTATAAGGCCTTTTAGTAAGAAAAATGTAATGAAATTGGTGTATCATTTATAGTTACCTGCATTTTCTGGCAAAGTCTACATTGGATCCACCCTGTTTGCTGGTAGATTATATATTCCATTTATGTTATCATATCTGTGCATTCCCTTGCAATAACCGGAAGCCGTAGGGCATGAGTTTCATAAACATAAAAACATCAGAAACATAAATACACCCATAGAGCCTACTCTCCAAGCAGAGGTTGAATCGCACAGATATGGTAGTAGTCTGAAAAAATTACATGGGCGCTCGTGTAATTTTTTCCGACTACTAACTATATCTGCGCGATTCAACCTCTGCTTGGAGAGTAATTAGAGCCCTGCTGTACTAGCTGTATCAAATGATAAATCAAAGGATTTTATCAATGGAAGTCTAGAAGAAAACATTTTAATGAGCCTGGGTGCCTAGAAGTTCCTTCCTACTCATAACTTATCCTCACCTCTCTGACTTCTCTAGCAGAGAATTAGCCCTTGGTATCAAGACTTGACCTTCTGTCCCTTATCATTCACTAAGTCAACCCAGAGAAGTATCCATGTTGACCCAGAGTACAGGAGGGTTAGGCACTGTGTACACTGGCTGTTGGTTTTACCATTGCCTGATATTTTACAACCCCTTTCCACTATAGGCAGAGTGAACGAATGAGGGACTTCATGTTGGACAGATCGCTCAACGAAATTCTTAGATAAAGAACAAATTATTTCATGTTCTGTGTGTTTTAGATCATACTTTTGCATTGTGCATCATGTCAAAGTTCACATCACAGAGACCAATGTTGGTCGCTTATAACTGTCACTCAGCCATTACAGTATAGTGGAAAACAGACCATGGTTTGGAGTCTCTGGACCGAGTAAATCATGCCACAGTTGTTTGTGTGCCCTCATTTGTATTGAGAGATGTTGTCTTAGGTAATGGCTTCTGATTTTATAAGGTGTTATTCGAGCCAAATAATCTCCAAGCAGAGCCTGGTTGGATATAGTCTCCAAGCAGAGGTTGATCGGGTATGTTATTACCTTCTTTCTCTTGTGAGTGAGAGATTACCTTCTTTTGACTTTCCCCGGTTTCTTATACTATAGCTATCCAATCCACGAAAGTGGGAATAGCTACTTTCTGTGAAATCAACAATTAGTGGTACTTATTGTTAATACTAATTATTGATTCCACAGGAAGTAGCATTCAAGTTCTTGTTATTTACATGCATGAGCTACAGTACATTGCACCAAAAAGGAGCTGCTTACCCTTAATCCCAATAAGGTTCATTGATTTAAGCCCTTTATTGGCCAATTGGTTTGGTCCAGACAATGCCAATGTCTGGAACACACAGAGAGCATGGAATTGTAATATTACTAACTAGACTTGCAATTAACAAAATTTCATTAACCCTTATGATTAACATTCTTATTTTTTTTATCACCTTCACAAAGAAGGTTATGTTTTTAAGTTGATGGGTGAGTTTGCCTGTGTGTGTGTCTGTGGACAGTGTAACTCAAGGATGGATCATTTTCAAAATGCCTTGGGATTCTAGTACCCTAGTATAAAAAGAAACACTACAAAAGGACCACAGCATTGGAGATATCTGTTAGGTAAAACTGTAATTGTATTGAATTCTGTAGGTTTTTATCTTGTACAGACCTTGACATCTTGTACTTTCCACATGTACTGGAATTCGTGGAATCCAAAGGCAAACCATTTAAACAAGACTTAGTATAAGCCTGAAGAGAATTGCTCCAAATGTTGGTTAAGCCCTCCTCATAGTTCTGATCAGCCCAGAGTGACCTCCATACAGAGGCAGGTCATTACAACTGCCTTCGTTTTGCATCAATCTTTCATGCAGCCAATCTTTTTCGCCAAGGTTAGTGCAGTTGGCTTGAAGGGATTGTGGAAATGAGGAGCCCAGGAAATCAATCCTGTAGGGGACTGGATGAGGAGATGTGACCTTGGATGTATGGATATACTGTAAATGCATTTAAGTTTGCGGGGATTTAATTTCGCGGTAGCAGGAAAAGGGACTTTTAGCAGTGGTTTTAAATTCGCATTAGCACCCTGCACTGTAGTCTCTAAATGCAATGGAAAAATGTTTGCAGTGGTTTTAAATTTGCGGTGAACTGACCACAGCAAAAACCACGAACATAAATCCACCGTGAACATTTCTGCATTTACAGTAGCCTACAGGCCTGCCACATGACATTGTACTCGGTCATCTCATCTGTGTATTTAGTTACCAGTAGACAAAATTTTCACCTCTGTGTAGAGAGCCATATATTTGTTGGTAATTTCGTAGGTCAGTTTTTGCACATGACAATTCATAGAGGTATGAATGAATTTTTATGTTCTATTTACTGATTTTATTATCTTATTTATGATATTGATATGTTTTATTGGTTTGTTCATGAACAGAATGGATCAAAATGGTAAGAATGAACTTAAGAAAATTTCATTTCTAGGTAGCAGGCATTTGCCAGAGTGCTTTGTGGCTCGATTTTGTTTGTTTTCTAGAAGCTTTCTTTCAAACAGCAATTATTTGTCCTTTTGGATGACAATTTGATTAAAGTTAGGATCAGGATTCAATTAAAGAGATTTAAACTTTATTTTTATCCAGTTGTAGAGATTGAATTGTATTGGAATATTATGAATATGATATTTTTATCTAAAGGACTGTCTGTATTCTATCTCTTTCAAAATAACAGAGAGCCTGACTCTAACTTGTAAGCAAATGTATGGATTCAGATTGTATTTTGCTTTTTGTTCTTTTACAGTGCATAACTGACATCATGTGAAAGATACATAACGTGACAGAAAACAGAAACACATGCAATTTAAAGCCACACCCCACGTCTGCTTGGCAATTAGATTGTCTGTTCGGGTAGTGATGCTAATAAAAAGGTCCTGGAGTTCCTTAACCTTAATTTCAAGTGACTGTGTAATGGATTATTATTACATGGCAGGCAGTAGGGTAGCCTGGGTAACTTAATCAAGTCATTCTGTTGCCGAGACCTGCAGTAACTTGCTTTACAGTTGATCAAATTGGTGATGATAGCGGCTCAAATTGATCGTGTTTCGCCAGCCATAGCAACTCAGCGGTGGCTCTCATCTGTTACCGACAGTAAATCTACGGATTTACTCGCCGAGTTCAGGAAAAGCAGTACCAGGAATACATTTGTGTACATGTAAATTTTTTCAAAACTTGCTTTTTGTGGCCAGCAAAAAAGGACAGAATTTCTAAACAATTTTGTCTAAAAGATGCCTGTATGATCCATGATTTCAGCAGGTATATCTTCAAGTTGGTAAATATATGTTTTCCTTCGGTATTTAAGAAAAACAGGAGTCAACTCTAGACATTGGCTGCCATATCTGAGGTGGACGTGTTTTTATCACCAGTAACAACAGGGTAGCAATTTTACTATAAAAGCAATGTAACAAATTCTGGTGTTATCTTCCACTGTATAGTTTCAACATAACATAACTAAAGGCAATTCAGGCAATTTGAGTATCTTGAATCCACTTAGCTAGTTACAATTTTGATTACTACCACAAAAATGAAGGTATAGTTTTGGGTAACTCACAATAGATTGTGACATTTTGTATTTGGGTAGGTGTTGTGAACATGAACATCAAGGTCAAGTTGGGACCCTCTGGCAGCTGACCTTGGTATTGCAACAGAACTTACTGTTTATGTATCTTTTGTCCTTGGCATGCT
>NC_049988.1:7657819-7659639 GCF_000003815.2 Branchiostoma floridae | reverse complement strand
GATCTGGCAATGTTGGCTGTTGGATGCTGGTAAAGCCCTGCTATTCAGAAGTAGATTTGCATTCAGGGATGTAACGTCGGGTCTTTTGAAAACACCAGATGTGCAGTTAACAAATAATCAATAACATCATGTATCGGCTGATGCTGGTGTCATTACCATCGTGCATGGCCCTAGTCATAAGTGACGTCCGTGGTTAGAATAAACATTGAGCCTATTCTGTTCTTCACGTCTCGCGTGACGTTCGACTCGTTGGATCGTTTGACTGCTATTGTTCGAGGTCTCCACTGTTTCTACGAAACAGATGTTAACAGTATGGCTATGACAGAGACCTTGTAACGATTTAACTTATGGGTACTGCAGAAAATGTTTTCAACTGGAACAAATGCGCATCTACGATTTGATCGCTAGCTCCACGTTGGATGAAAGTATGAGGTTTTGCAATCCGGTTCTTTCCAGACTGACTTCAAAGGAGCTGGCTGTATTCTGGAAGCATCTCAGTGGAATGGGTTTGTTTGAGGTGGTGCCCTTGAGGAGACCTTGTTGCAATGTGTTCAACAATAAGGTCAGCTTTCATCTAAGATGCAGACTTCTAGGGCCTTAATTCAAGAAAATTGGATCATAGCCATCATGCTGGCTGTAGAAGGATGTCTTGTGTTTCGTTTCTGCATAGATGGTAATGCCCCGAGATTTTCTCACTGGGTTGAGACTGCAAGTAGCAGACCACATTATCTGTGTACGTGTGCACAGAGGCAAGAAGCTTAGCAGTCTACTGCATCACACGGATGAGAGGAGGCACGATTTCTACTGCCCTGGGTCTGTGCCAAGGGGAGAGCTTGATGTATCATGAGCCCATGTGTTCTTCTCAGGGAAGTGAAGCAAATTGCGCCCGACGTCTAAACTTTGACATCAATCCTCACACTGGCTGTCTACTTGAATGTATATCTATATTATGTATGATGTCATAAGTTGGGCACGAAGGGCTTAGAATTCAGCTACAATCTGTAATCTTTCAAGGAACTGACAGAATCTTTCCAGGAATCTGATAATCCCTTATAAAGGTTTATTGAAAGTGGAGTTTTTCCGGGGAGATGAAGCCAAAAGATGGTGCAGTATTGGGTTCATTATCGGAGGGTTCAGAAGGAGCCTTTTCTTCGTCTGTCAGTGAGACGGATTCTGATTCCGACAGCTCAGTACTAGATTGGTCTCAAGACTCTGTGTTCTTCCGGGAACCCGCTCTGAGAAGAAGTCGTGGTGTCTTTGAGGAAGAAAACAAGGTAGGAGAAGACAGTTGAACTTGAAGGTCATCATGCCTCTGTACATGTATGTTGATATTAAGGTTAGACATCCAGGTTCCACATAACAGTTACTCATGGCAAGTAATTATGAAGCTTAGTGGATGGTACGTGAATCATCTTGCCTATCCAGTTGCTTGTTACTGTATACAGACTCAAACCTGCCCAAGACGACCACCCGGGGGAACAGAAAAAAGCGGTCGATTTGGACAGGTGGTCGCTGAGAAGAGTATCGACTCAAAACATGCCCGATGCAAAGTATAAATGGTTTCCGTTGTGTTTAATGCCAAATAGCAAGCACACTGCACGCACGCAAAGAAGCGAGGTCTTTAATGTCAAATACAACACGCACACTGTAAACTGTAAATTTAACCCCAAAATCCGACGCAAATTGGCCGATTTCGGCACCAAAATCTCGCTAGTTATCATAAAAAATCGATGAAAACTCAAATTTTGAAATGATGCGGGCGTATGGGGTCCATTTGGGCCGTCGGGTCGCGTGGCCAGGTGTCTTGAAAAAAGGTCGCT
>NC_049988.1:7656051-7657719 GCF_000003815.2 Branchiostoma floridae | reverse complement strand
TAGTGTTCCGTTTTGAATACGAACTGTAAACATGATTCTGTGTGTTCGATTTCCACCTTGGTGGTGCTTTGCGAAGGGGACTGGGAGCCAACAGCCAATCAGAAATCGCGCACATAAAGTGTGCGAATATTCAAATGCCGATCGTTCCAATGCTAACGAATGCCAGACGTACTGGCAGGAGCAGAGCGACCAACGCACAGTACGGCTGGATTCCAGGCTATCATTTATGTATAGAACAGGTTAAACTTTATATTATATTGAACATTACTTGCAATTGTCTATTGAAGAAGTGATTATACTAGTACTCTGAGCTTTCTTAAAGTTAAAGGAAAGTGTTGTAGTGTATCTGAGTGATCATAACATAAATTAGAACAAAGTCTGTTTTTGGCAGGTTACTTCTACCTTTAAGTTGTTATTTTGCACAGCAATATTCACAACGTAGGAATGCAACTTAGTTGTGTCAAAAGGATGTCTTGATCTTGAAATACCTGATATGAATATCTGGTTGAGTTGTCTGACATTTTGTCCAGAAACCTAAGAGCTGGATCAAAGAGGTTTGTGGTTTACTAAAAAAGTGATTTACTGAAGTTATTGACAGTCCATTTGTGTCCACTTGTACGAAGCTTCGAATTGAGTGGAATTCTTATGAATAAACTGGATTCCTTGTTATAACTACATGATAGTAAATATGAAGTGGATTTTCAGTTCCATTTACTTAGGAGCTGCCTTGGGAACTGTTTGCGCTGATTTCAGAGCACTTTCTCGAGTATGAAGAATGTCTTTAATTCATCCTTACAGACTTTATGCCTTGTGACAGAATGAAGTATTTGTAAGTTGTATCCTTATCGACTGTGTTGAATAAAACATGGCAAGTTCTGTTCACCCTCGCATGACTCAGTTGACCCAACCTTATCTCCAACAGCAGAATTCTGTCAATATTTCATTGGTAAAAATACAGGCCAACAGCATGTCACTTTTATTATGCCTCACACCAGTTCATAGATTGGATTGTTACTTATTGATGCTGTACTGGAGAAACTCGATATGTTTTTGTGGGGTCGAAAGCGTTTGTACATGTACCATGCTACAATGTAGCTTTCAAAGGGTCAGGTTTTTAAGCGATATGTCCATCTAGAAATGCTAGAGAAGTGTTAAGTGATCGGGATGTCAGCCAGGCCAAAGGGAATGGGTCAGTCAGGGAAGAGAGTGCAGTAGGGTTTTTTTGTTCTTGTTGGACTGGTCCAGACAAAACGGACCTGAAAAATTTTTTTGAGAAAAAAAGTTTGTTTTTTTCAATAATGAAAACTTGAAAGAAATCTTAACATGGAAAGCTCTTCTGACTGAAAAAGTATGTATCTTTTATAGCAAAATGGTGCTTTGAAAAGAACCAATTTCATGGTCGAATGTCAAGGCATGTTCCCATAGTACTATTTGAGTCAGGTTCAATATCATGCTAAAAACGATATCAGGTAAGTCTCGCAAAAGTTATCATAGGAAATAAGCAGTCTTTGATTTTGCAGATATTTGCCAGCACTTCAATATTTTCTATCGTTCTAATTTTACATCTTGGAAAAATCCTATACAAAACTATAAGGTGCAACGGAACTAATGGCAGTCAGAGTGCATTATTTTCTCTCCACAAAGCTGTCAGTATATATTATATGGTTG
>NC_049988.1:7649022-7655951 GCF_000003815.2 Branchiostoma floridae | reverse complement strand
AAAGCCCTGTCCATCCATGCAACCAGCACGCCCGGATGATGATGATCATCATCATAACTTGCATATAGCACTTTCATGTTTTTTCTTCTAATTTCCAATTGCATTTTGCCTTGTCTAAGGTTATTTTACAGGCAAAATTTTGTCAGCATATCAAGAGACCTGTTGCCTTTCTTTTTCGTCAATTTTATAAATGTGATAGAACAATCTGTAAGCCACATATACCAGAGTACTTTCAGTGTCCCTACATACTATTAGGTTTGCTTTAGGACTATCTTATTTGACCACCGTAAGCAATTATCAGACAAGCACAGATAACTGTTTATTTGACTAATCTGTGTCCAAGCTCAATATTTCCCTGCAGACTGGAAGGACCACTCCTCAATCAATATTGAATATTGCTTATTACAGTCAATATACTCACACTATACCTGATTAGTATTACAAAATAGTGCAGCCTTCATTTTGCTTTTGAAAGGACATTTTACAACATTTGCACTAATTTTATGAGTTTCATGACATTTATCCTTTATGAAACATTTGTTTTATAGTAGCTTTACGGAAGGACAGCAGTGAGTCATCAATTTGTAGTAAATGACAATAAACTATGCATCATTCCATGGCATTGCTTATGTGTTAAAATGGTAAAGGATTGCAGTCTGTGTTCCACTGTTGATTATGCTTATCAAAAATAGGTAGGGGTAGAGCTACCGTAGAAAACCGGTTTTTCCTGTTGGACCGATGAAAAAAGGATCAGATTATACCAGCACTACGGCGGGAAGCGTTGGTAGGGTTGGTAGCAATTTGTATCAAGTTTCTACAGTCAAACTTGGTGTAACTTAACAGAGGCAGTTAGTGTTGTTTACTTGAAGACAGCTTGTATGAAGATAGGATGCTCCACCAAACAGATTCCCTTGTCGTATTGACCATTGTTTGAGTAGTGCCCATTCACAAACAATTAGGTTGGACCTGGACCTGATCCTCTGGACCTGGACCGTACCTGAGCCTGAATTATCTGTACTGGTACCCACCACCCCTAGCTAGGGGGATTTAACCAGTGAACCTGTAAATACTGTACATAACATTTGTCTTCTCTGTCATGACCAGTGGAAGATTAAATGATTGTACAAATGTAGGTCAGTTGTTCATTGAGGAAATCACTTTCACTTTTTAATTGATGTCCCTCTGTGCCCCGCCCAGGACCCCGGCCCCGCCCCTGCTGCTGACTGTGGTTGTTCTGCCATGAAGATCAGTGTCACCACTGAAGAACCCAGGGTAAGGTCAAAGGCACACTCTTACCTATCTGTTTTGCCAACTGCGTATTGAATATTTCTTTATTTACATCGATGTAGGTTAGACATCCAGGTGATAAGATACGCCAAAAAGTAGTTACTGTAATTCCTGATTTTTTCAGTGTACTTTTATGTTTACGGTTTTCACGGTGAGGACTGCTACGTGAACTTATCATTACTAACAACAAATAATATAAGTCTCAGAGTCTTTTTTACACACACCTGCTGTGAACTCAAGCAACTGGATATGGTTTTGAAAACGGTCAGACGTTTCGGATGGAATCCACTGTCCTTCGTCAGTGACACTGAAGTGGTTTTCATTTCTTTATTTACCTTTGCCAGAAGGGTATATTTTATTTAGCATCCATGTAGTGTGTGTGTGTGTGTGTGTGTGTGTGTGTGTATGTGTCTGTCTGTCTGTCTGTCTGTGTATAAAAAGATAACTTGAAAATGCCTAGTAGATGGATTGTCTTGATACTTGGTATGTTGGTAGATGAGACCTGGAAATTGTTACATTTTAATCTTGGACCTCCAATTGGCTTGTTTTGGTACTGCAGTGGAACTGTCAGTTTTTGTATCCTTTGACCTGAAGATGGTATGGTCACTAAATTGGAGTGGTAGATAGCTCTTGTGCATGGGAAAAAGGAACATATTTTTGTTTGAACCTCCAAGAGCTTGTTCTGAACTGCAATGTTATTTTTGTTTAAGGCTTGTTTGTGCTGTCAAGACGTGTTGCTGTCTTATTTTTACTTTTGTCTGTCATGCATCATCCTAAAAATTTCAAGACGTGCTCTTTTGATGCACCTTGCACCTGTATGACTGGCATGTTCTGTACTAGCATACATTATACATGGTGTACTTGAACTTGGACAGGTACCAATTCCAGCCCCTACTCAGGCCCTCATGATCACTCTTCTGCACCAGTCACTGTATGTACAGTTATGACGCACTTACACCACTCAACAGCCTACTCCCTCAACGTTATGTACATTGATGTGAAACCCGCCAGTTAACATCTCAACAATGCAATGTTCTGAAACCTTTGAAATCATCGACAACATCTTACCTAAGTTAAGCTCTGGAACTCTTTGCCCCAACACATAGTATCTCCCAGAGACAGAATAAGACTTAGTCTACTACTAGACTAGTATTAGGCACCACCTCAGTGATAAATGTCAGCACCCTTAAGGATAACTAACTGCTAAAGCTTAAGTTTGGCGTCAATAGAATAGGAAAAGAACTTTCCTTAAGAATTTTGGCAAGTGTTCAGAATGATGATTGTTAACCCTTCACCTGGGTTCTAACCTTATATAAGAAGCACTCAAGCTAGTTCAACCAGAAAACCGGTTTAACTGGTCCAATTTAGAGCGGGTGTTATGACAATTATAACTATTCTAACTCCAACCTCTGTTCTGGGAATAAAGTTGATAAAGCACTTTTTGTTGTTGTACAATGAAAAGAATGACAGTCGTGATAGTTCTCAATTTCCACTGAAAAAATGTTGTATTTGATAGATATGCTGGTAGCTAATTAGCATATATATAGATTGTGTGACATGTGTAGAGCACATGGGTGTGTTCACATAGCATTGTTTTGGACAAAGACCTTAGATTCATTTGTTGGTTTAGATTAGAGCTAGCCTATGCCAGTACCAGTACCAGTGAAGTGCAAACTATAGAGTGAGAATGCTGTGGTTGTCGTGAACTGAGCCTGAATCTTACCATGGAGGGAAAAGCAATGCACATGAAGGTATATTGGAAAAGCACAAAAGCTTTTGTATTATATTTGTGTACTGTACATTGACTTTCAAACCTATCAGAAATGTAAGTGTAACTAAAAAGTGAAGAGAGATTTCTTCAGACTTCCTTTGGTATACTTGTACCTCATATTTCAAAGCTCTTGGCATGTTCAGACTTGTATTGTTATTTTATAAGCCCCGTGGGACCTTTGGCATATATGTTGCTCCCAAATTTATAGAGAAAGGTCAGGGTCATGATCAGGGTGTTAACAAATAAAGGGCACTTCTAAAAATGGGGGTTTGACATTATATGTCTCAGACTTATCTGTCCAAAGTGCTAACACTTGGACTTGATGAACTCAACTCAAGTTACATTGATAATGACCTTGTTTATTAGTTAGTTACATGTTTTTTGTAGATTCTGCATTTTCCAATGACTTGTTCTCTTATTTTTCAAGTCAGCAATTTTTAGGAGGATTCCACTTTCAGTTTGTCAATAGGTGAAGGCCCTTTTCTTAAAATTTGGGTGATTTGCAGTGGTCCCTGTACTGAAAATCTTCATACATCTGTGATGGTCCCTCTTTTCATCTGATCTGTGTCAGAAACTTCAATGATTTGTGATGGTCCCTGTTATTGACCAACCTGTCCGGGATTATTTCTATGTAATTTGTGATGGTCTGGTGGTTCTCAATTGAACAAGCATAGACACCTTCATTAGTGATGACCCCTTTCCATATTAGCAGGCCCATCTCGGAAACGTTGTTAATTTGCAATGGTCCCTATGAATTCTTAACTGACCATCCCATCTGGAACCTCTACCCAAGGCTTCCCTTCCTGTCAGGTCCGAGCTCTATTGTACTTGGCACTAATTCAACCTGACCAGGAAGCACCGTGTAGCCCAAACATTGGCAAATCAACTCCCCAGTTTATCATCATACAGCACTGCCTTCTCTGTAAAGCTCTTCCAGTCTACATCAAAGACTGTGATGTGATTTTGATGGCATGGCTGTATGCAGCACTTTTGTAAAAAGCCAATGAACTCGTGGATTACCCCTGGACCTTTGGGAAGGATATGCATTGAAGCTCCGCAAATGTGCTACAGTGCTGAGTAGTGGTTTGATGGCAGACAAACGCACAGTCACAGTGGTCTAGGTCTCTAGGCAGCAGACGACATGGTTTTGTGTCTAGGATCATGAATGATGTTTCAATGTTTGGATTTTATGCAAGAAGAGGATGCTCTCTTTACTGAAGGCTGAAACAAGACAAACTGGTATGTTTTCATTTTAAATTTGCTTTGTCTTTCAGTTCTACATTTTAATTGTCCAGGGCTGTGCTTTTTTGTTGATATTCATTGTAGGCTAACATTTGAAAATATTGTGAATTTTGACTTCCAGATGTGATGTCAGGTTATATACAGTCAAACCTTTATTAGGGGCCACCTCTACAGAGGGGCCACCTGTTCATAGTGGCCACTTTTTGTCAGTCCCTTGGGTATTTTATCTACAAGTTGCCACCTCTATACAGAGGCCACCTGTCTATAGTGGCCAAATTTGTCCGGTCCCTTGAGTGGCCGCTATAGACAGGTTTGACTGTAATTATATCTTGAACATACAAGACATTTACATTTTGGCTAGAGCAGGATGTTTTGGTTAGCTTTCACTCTGGTAAAATCACATTTGAAACATAATGATGTCTGTGTGGTTAGATATGCTTAGTATTATAACCTTCTCCCTAATCTAACCCTGTGACGAATACAAATTTAGTGCCAAAAGGCTGTTGAAAGGATAAGCCGCAGAGAAAACTACACATGTCTGTTGGAAAGCCTGAATGTCGTGTCATTAGTACAATTTATTCAGACAGACACATACTTCAGAGCTTCTGCATTTCTAACATAGCTTGGCCTGAGGTTACGTGTTAGAGAGGTGAAAGGTGCTCTTGGCCACAGAAAGGTATACAGATCACATCTAACGTGCCTGGTTTCAAAGGTTAGGGCTTTCTGATCTGACTGCTGTTCACTAAGGTGAGTTGTAATATTACTGAGGTAATTAGCATAACAACAATGGAAAGTGTACATTCATGTTATAGTAGTTGTCTGATAATGTAGTTGAAATCTGAGGTTAATGCAAGTTGTGCTTGTTTCTTGTTTGCCCTGGCATTGAAAGGGCGAATGAACTTGGGAGTTTCACACATATTATCTGTCCATGGCGCCTTTGAGGTAAGTCATACTGTTCACAGCTCTACCTAATAGCCTTGACACTGAAAGTGCTTATTGCATGCCTATATACATCATTTTTATGCTACTTACTCATGCTTTTGAGAAATTTAAGGCAACATTGACGGAGATACAAAAGCATATTTAAGATACCCTTAGGCTCACAAGCCAGAATCGATAAGCTCTGTCTTAGGCTGTGTTCAATGAGCTAAGGTAAAGTATTACTGTTAATCAGCTCTCCTGTTGTACGGGTATTGAGCTGTTCATAGCACATTTGATGTAAGTCCTCCTGTGCACAGTTGTAACCAGCCTTGACATTGAAAGGGCTTATTGTGGCCCTTAGTTGCACACAAGGGACGAGAAACGCTGCTGGAGTTGAGAAGTAAAATCTCCTGGTAAGTGACTCAGTCAGATTTCCTGGAAGACTTTGAGGTTAAGAAATTAACGTCCCACTGTGTTACCTCGTTTTTCAACCTCCCCTATTAAGTGATAAATGCCACATATTGTATTTCATCAAACTAAGAATGGATTGTGTCAATTATTTTCCCTCTCCTGCAATGTTTAGTGAGATTCTTTTATGAGAATTTATATTTGAAGACTTGCCAACTTTTGCCAGCTTCTTTACACTATACTTTTGCATAGATCTTTTGACTTATGATGCCCCCTGTGGCCATGTACATATTACACTTTCATCCTCAAACCACCTGTAAACTTAATGAAATCAGCAATGTCCATCATTGATGTGGTAATGTTCACAAAGTACATCAAGGCTATATGTCATAGTTTCAAACTTTTCCCTGTATTTGATTTTAAAATTTGTAAGATGAACCCAAACAGGTTCAAGTTGTACTCTTTTCTCTTCAAGATTCTATGTCCTTCTTCTTATTCTTAAACTCATTACATGTACATGGGAGAGTAGTACTTTAAAGACTTGGCAACTGTAGCAGTTTCTGTGATCTTCTGACTCACGCTACATTTTGTACCTCCTGTAGTCACGAACATAAACACTTTCTATTCTCAAAGCAACTGTAAACTTAATGAGATCAGCTGAGTGTTCATGGGGGGGGGGGGGGGGCATCATTAATGGGGAAAGGTTCAGGGGATACATGTACATCAAGGTTGGACGCCTTAGTTTCAACTTTTCCTTGGTGGATCCCGGTGACGCCAAACCAGTAACAACTTATTTTACTGAAGTCAATATAGGGAGAGGCTTTTAGTACTACAACAGAACATGGATATTATGTTCATCGAGAAAATGTTTTATGGGGCAAAAGGGTGTGTGTTTGTGAAAGCCTAACTCAAGAAGATATGAACCAATTTTTATGAAAATTACCATATGGGTAGGGGATGGGTGAACAAAGGTTGAGTTAAATGATGGGCCCCCTAGCTGCTTTCTATGGGACTGCAATGGAACATTCTGGTTTTTATACCTGCCGGGCTAAAGAGAGACCCGGAAGGATTATTGTAAATGGATATTTTTGCATTTTCCAGCTTGTCAAAAATTCTGACATGTTTGCTTGGGGAGGGGGGTCTATGAAATCGTTACCGGTTTTAATTGGGCTAGCCCCTGTCATGGGAGTATTAACTAACAATCCCTGTGCATCCACTAATGCAATCAGATCCAAACCAGAATTGGAGAATCCAAGGTTAAGCCTGGTACTAATGATCTCCCCACTACCACATGTTGGCT
>NC_049988.1:7634582-7648922 GCF_000003815.2 Branchiostoma floridae | reverse complement strand
GCAAGGTAAATTCTTCCAACAGAAAAGTTGTGCTGTGACCTGGCCAAGGTTACATTTTCACTAGTTTGGCTGGTTGCTTTCCTGCTTGCTTTGGTTGGCTGGTTGGTTGCTGCTCACTTTTCTTTTGGGTTGCTTTGTTTCTTTGATTGGTTGGTTGGTTGGTTCTTTAGTCGCATGGTTAGTAAGTTCTTTGTTTGATTGGGTTACTTGAAAAGATATCTGACTGAAAGTGATTTCTATGATTGGATTTCTACCATAAGCTATTATATATCATTGTGTTATGTAAATACTAAGTATGTATATTTTTGGGCTGTCTCCAAGATCCATCCTCCCTTCCGAGACAAACGGTCTTGTCTGGATATAAAAAAAACATAAAAATCTTTCACCCCATGAACCCTCCCAAGTTCCAGAACTTCAGGAATTGATTAAAATGATTGAATTGATTAAAATGTATTTTTGTCAGCTTTGCACTACAGATATAACCATGAAAATTAACAACATTGGCACCTGAACAATGGACTGTCTTATTTTGATGTTGTTTTGTTTTTGTTTATGTTTATCCAGCCAGGTGAATGCTGCCTCCCCCATCCCCCTACCATGCACCGTCACATCCAGGTGTTCATCAGCATTGTCATCTTTGTCATTACGTGGGTCTTCATCCAGGTAGGCTACATAAAGCTCATAACATTTGGTATGGTTGCTAGACAGTATACCAATAATATACATGTATGTACATTTGTAGTCGATTATAGTTTAACTCTTGATTCATGGATGAATGCAAAAGCTAAGGAAACAAGTGCTTCAATTTGAAAAAAAATGTATTTGATGCCGTCAGATTATCTTTGAATGCTGTTAAATTTAAACCTTGTTCAATAAAAAAAAGTCAGATTGCTTGAAGGCCAAAAAAGGGTCCAAAGATTATGAAAGATCCAAGTCAGTGATAAATGTTTTATCATTGACCAAAAATGTAAGGATTTGTTATCAATAATATGTTTAGAGTCGGAAACATTTGCAAACATTCATTTCAGGTGAATGATAGAACTACTAGCAGATGTTGCAACTGGGGTCGAAACTGTTGTGACTTTAAGGAAATTGATGGCTGTGAATAGGAAACTTGCTGTAAAACTTGCTGTATTTCTCTCCACCCCCTCCCCCTCAGCTGGCAGAAGTGGACCATTCCCTGTTTAGTTTTGGTAGCAGAGACGACCACAGTAGCATCTGGACTTACACCAAGTACAAGCAGTGGGCAGAGGGCCAGAAACACTTCCCCCGCCCAGCCCTAACACAGGAGGAGAAGGATTATCTGGACAGTAATACTAACAGGTCAGGCTACACAGATGTTCTACTTGAATTGGAGCCATGCTGATATATCTCTACAATGATTATATCATGTTTGTGATTATATCATAAATATTCGTAGTAGTAGGTTGGCTTCTGTATTTGGTCAGGAATACTAAAAGGCAAGTTTTGAATGGGTAATCTGTATTTGTTTTTTCTGAGAGATTTGGGCCTATTAATGGAGTCTTAATATAACATTCTTTTCCTAGCGCCAAAAGCTTTAAGCTTTTATGGACAAGGTTAACTGTTCTCTAACTCAACAATCGGATTCACCGGAAGTTTCCACTGAATATGTTTTCTCTAGCTGTCTGACCCAATAGCTTTAGACGTGTGACTTGTTGCATGAGTGACATCAGCAATGGGTCAAATGTGGTTGGAAGTTGATATTGGCCCCCATCCCGGTCGAGAGAAGGTCAGGGCACCGTAATGTAAATGGCATTTAATTTTCGTCAAACTATAACATTGTTGACTGTACTCTGTTTGGTAGAGTACACTCATTCCTCAGCTAACCGACATCTATCACACCCCGGTCATCCCTCAGTAAGACATCTGGAGCAGCATACATCGTAGTTCAAGTTTCTGAAAATTGTTGACTGTAAATGTCTTCCATCTTCAGAAAAGAAGTGAAGAGTCTGGACACGGCACAAGAGTGGGAACCCATCGACCCGGGAGATGTGTCCGGTCCGAACGGAACGGCGCAGTCCGTCACGGAGACGTGGCTGGCGGAGACGGCGGGGGATCCGTCCTCCAAACCCGTCCACTTACTCCACGTCACCAGCGGGGAGCAGACAAAGTTCCAGATTATCAAGGAGAAATCATCTTACGTCGTGAGTCATACTCCATGAAGTTTCGTTCGGAATTTGTTTTGACCGTATCGTAAAGTAGTCCGTGAAAATAAGATGCAAATCATAGGTTTTCCCCTTTGTTTTGGCTACCAATTTTTCATGTTACGTTATGAGTCACACTTCTTAACATCACAGACTGGGAAGGAGGGTAGTAATTAGTCTCCAAGCAGACCCTACGGTGCCTTAGAAATAGTATCAAAGCTGGCAAGGCACCAGGGTCTGCCTCCAGTCGGGCTGATCAGACGCTATTAACATCTAATTGTTGCCTATCAAACTGTGCTTGCCGAGTAGGTGTTAATTGCCCTCCCTGCCCGGGACGGCTCGTGTGCGCCCCGGCTCAGCTATACACGGTCTCTCGGGAAGTCACGGCACGGTTCACATACGATGACCGTTACAGACAGATTTTTGAAATGCTGGCAACAATTGAGGCAAGAGTGCAACGTTTTTTCCGCGATGTCTAGGGATTCGAGGCGAGGAAAACACAACTCGATGCCATGTTAGCCAGTCTGAGAGGCGACGGACGTCTTTGTCGGCATCATTTTGCCACCGGAAAAGGGGAATCCCCGTGCTAACAATGTGTACCGCTTTGTGTTTTAAACCCAAACTTGCCATAACTGCTAGTCGGGAGCAAACATCTGGTCCTTGACAATTTTTGTTCGTATGAAATTACAAAATCGCAGAACAAAATAGGAATAAACTTTTTGGAGACAAAATAAAATGGCAGCGCACTTGGCGTGTTGTTGTTTTCTTTACCGCATCCAAACATAACATAGAGGGTTCTGATCCGGCGGCATGTTTTGAAACCTCATAACGTTAGTATGGTGTTATTATATATGTATATTGAAAATTGTGGTTTGTATGGCATTATTTTCAGACTTCAAATCGATTTTAAACTAAATATTTTAGGTATTGTGGCGCCTGTTCTGTTACGTTGCGATGCTGTCAAATTTTTCAACCCGGCGCCATTTGGCGCGAACCTCCCACTGACTTCGTCCAGTGTAAGTCGCTCGTAAAGTAATTAGCACTTGACAACAGGGTGGGGCAGCGACACCATTGTTGAATAGAAACGCTCCACCCTGTTTCAGTGCAGGCAGGCCTCCGGTGCCCGTTTGACTCCCTTAGCTGGCTATCTCCCTTTGGCCGGCTATACTCCTTTGCCAGCTTTGATATTGTTTCCAAGGCACCGTAGGGTCTGCTTGGAGACTAGGTAGTACTGCTAGGAGGGTAATTTAGGCACTGAGGATGTTACAGAAAAGAAATGGTGGAGAAAGTAGCCATTTGATAAAAAAGACTTTTGGGAACTTTGAGGTCTTCATTGTTAGATAAAGCCTTGCTACAGTTCTGTATATGAGTGATAGGTACATATACATGTACAATGCTCTTGGAACAGTGTATTTCCATTTTTATACGAAACAGATATTAAAGCTGTGCAATATTTTTCTTTCAGAAGGGCTATTGCCTTCAGAAAGATTTTCAGCAATTACATGTATGGATATAAAAAAATATACAATTTTTTTGAGAACCCGTTAAGTGATTGTTAAGTATACAGGAAAACCTATTTTTGTCCACATGATCATAGATATGATAATCAATTTAATCCCTGTTTCATGTTTCCTAGATGGGTGAAATCTTACAGGTTGCAATACAAGCCAGAGACTATAGGGGGCACCCCAAACCTTACGGAGGCGACTCCTTCAGGACCAAGGTTCACTCCCCTGACAAAAAATCCAGCACCAGTGGGAGGGTGCAAGATCATGGGAATGGCAGCTACACCGTGGAATTCCCACTGTGGTGGAGTGGAAAGGTAAGGAAAAATTTTTGTTGTGATTCCATGTCCAAAAGGGATAATCATAACTTCCTTCATGTAGATTATATAACATGCATTGGCATAATACCGGTAGTAAGACTTATACCGGTAGATTAAAAATACTGGAACTTAAAGAGATCTACACATGCAACAATAGTTATTTCTGAGCTGTGCACACTTCAGACATCTAGGTGTCCAATACACCATTTACAAAGCATCGATAACAATGCATTCGAAGACAACAAGGCCAAAAGTTTTCAGTATACTTTTTTTTAAATTTCGGGGTAGGCAGCTCGTCGTGGGACGAACACACTGTCACATTCATTGCCAAATTTATATAGATCATAATTACACATGCTCACGGCACAAGACGAACATGATTCAACAACAATCTTGAATTTCTGTTGGTGACCTACAACTCATGTAAAAGTGTGAAGAACCGTTGCATAATAGCCCGGATCTACGACTGAATGGGCAAAATTGAACGTACGCAGCCATTTTCCCGCCATTTTTATATCTACGCTAGCAGTGAAGTGTTACGTCATAGCGGTTGTGACGGACAGAAGTTAAATGAAAATTCTTGACAGTATACGTCCGTTTTCTCATGACATTTTGTATGCTCATGCAGGTTTATGTTTTATGCATTTACTGACAGAAAAGGAAGGAACATCAGAGGATGTATAAATGTACATAGCGGCAGTTAATTGTGCCGTGTTTCTTCCTACCGGTATTTTGTACCCCCTCCCAACCACGCGCCCGTTCGCCGTGTAATTCCGCGGCGTGTTACAATTACAATATTACGCTTTTAGCAGGACAAGAGTGGCAGAAAAGTTACACAGAAGAAGTGGCAAGGGTAACCTATAACAGCAACATGTAACTGGAGAAAATGATGCGTTGACAATTTGTCAAATCAGTATGGCTAGAGAAATCGTCGTAAACGTACCGGTATTATGATAATAGATGTTACTTTATATGCCATTGATTCACGATCATTTATGTTAACAAGAATCTCTAACTGTATATTAGCTATTGTATATGGAAACAGGCAGTATGGAGAGGTGGAAAAACACTCTTCAGTCTTAAAGTTGTATCCTGTATCATAAATCAATTTAGTGGATAACAAAGTTCTTTGTACATAACCAGAGTGTAAATACCAAGCCAACATTTCAGTCACAGTCTGTAACATTGGAGACTGCATTTTTCACATTGCAGAAGTGACATTTAGCTGGTGTACCAAGTAGTACCAGTCAGTTCAGCACTGAGTTAGGAAGGTGACCGATGGTTCCCACAATTGTGTCTATTTAACTCTCTGGTTCTTGTACAAGAACTTGTTATGCCGTGATTACCCAGTAGATGAACTCTTGAGACTATTAAATTCCTTCTAATATATCAGGCTACTCGGGGGACACTGGTTATGGATAACTCTGTCGATTGATGAAATAAAGATTAAGATTATATTCATGAAGCCTTAAGCTTCTTCTATTGGTAATACTCAATGGAGATGTTTGACTCTCCATGGATGTATTTCTTCTCTACACTTTCCAGGTCCAGATTTCTATAATTCTAGAACATTCAAGTGAAGCCATAGCCGTCCTACGCAGATTACGGGAGGTGCCGGTGAAGAGAGTATTCTATGCCCAGTTTGAAGACTATGAATATGGAATTCAGGAGGATTCCGAGTGCTTTTCACATCCCTACCCAGCAAATGGTCAGTGTCCTTTGATGAAGACTTTGGTTTATGAAATTATTGTGTCATAATATTGTTCTTTTGGGTCTTGAATTGCTAAGATCATAAGACTTATTCTATTTGTGTGATCAAATGTTGTAGCGTACATTGCTCATTCTTTGAACATCCTGGGATGTTTTTTGTTGTTGAAATAGGTAGTATCAAGAAGGACTTGCATTGACCTTAATTTTAGGAACTTGTGTGACAGTTTCTTTTCCTTGGAACTCTTTCAAAAGTAAAAAGTAGAGCAGTCATCCTCAACTCAGGTGAAGCATGGTGCATTCTTAAGTACAATGTACAATCTGGTTCCCAAAAATCTGGTTTGTGTTGACAAGTGATCACTATAGACAGGATTCTTATGCATAGGACAATGGGAAATATTATCTGATGAGGGACCATCTTGGCCAGGTTGTTCTTATGTGGAGCCGGTCACTTGTTCAGGTTGGAGTATAGCATGTGGTAGTGCAACTCTGTGTAACCAGGTGTTTTATTTAAAAATTCTTTTGTCTTTATCTTCTGACAGTTGGGAAGGACTCCTGGTGCAATTTCTCTGACGACTACTCAGGAGTGACCTGGTGGTGTAGGAAGCCTGCATCTCTGCCCTGTGACACTTTCGTGTACTTCGGCTGTGACAACACCAAAACCAACAATCTTGTGGAGAGTCTGCTAGCACCTGAGGAGTATGAACTCTTCTTCTGGTAAGAAGTTGATGACAATGTTGCAAACAGTTGTCAAAATGAGTGAAAGGCCCATATTGCTGTTTTAAAGTAAAAAGCATTGCAAAGTAAAAACCATCAGTAAAAAGCATTGCAAAGTAAAAACCATCAGTACAAGCTTCTGGCATACAATGTAACTGACAATATAGATTCCCACATGTGTTAGTGTCATATTATAAAGAACAAAATTTTGATGTACTTCCATACATTTGCATGTCCGTCAAATATTTGCATTTTTATGTTTTTATTATGGATTTCTATGTTCCTGGGTGGGCAGGGGTAGGGCATTGGTCTATTTGCCTTTGTCTTCCATTCTGACCCAAGTTTTCTTAATGAAACTGCTGAGATTGACTGGGCTTTTGTAATTATTTTCTTTCAGGCCAAATTACAACTTTGCCCTGGAAGGCCTGACAAGCTACATCAATGTTGCAAAGAATTGTAAGTACATAATGTTGCATCGTAGCCATCTATACTTAAGGTCTCCCTTTATTTGTTTAGCAAGGTTTACTACTTACCCATGTGTTGTCAGTACTATGTTTATCTTGGAACAGTTTTGATGCAGAGGATTATTTACTGGTTCATGTAAGTGACTTAAATGTCTAATCATGATTTCATGGATAACAATCCTTAACACGAAATATAAAAATAGAAAACAAATTTCTGATAATGGTTTTGCTTCTCTACTTACAGTTGGGGCACATCCAAGACAAAAACTTCTCCCTCAACTACCTCGCTGTGGTGGGACCCTGTCCCATGCAACAACGCCCTCTCCCATCTCCCAAGGGTACTACATGTATGATGTGTGGTACTCCAGCGAGTGCCGTGCCAAGCCCAATGTCTATCTCTCTAACTTCACCAGATGTCTCTCCAACAAAATGCTGTACATGTACGGAGATTCTACCTCGAGACAGTATTTTACCACCCTCAAAAGTGTAAGTAGCATCCCTAATATTTTCATACAATGTACTCATTTACATAACTAAGTCTCTACTTCCCTTTCACTTACTTGGTACATTGTACTGAAAGTGTATAAAAATCACAGGGAGCATATGTAGAGTCTTCCTCTTTCTTTATCATTGTTGTCTGTTTTATCCCGTACAGTTTTCTTGAGGAAAACTTTGAAGGGATTGAAATGTATTCTTTTCTTTTCACATGTACTGAATATTCCACAAAATGACTGAGTGTCCCTTTTTCTTCTCTGGACCCAGTTTAGATTATTCTTTGATTAACTACTTGGATTTTTACTCCAGATATTTGGAAGCAACATGTATGAACAGTTCAGCCAAGCAGACGAGAGGCTTGGTCCACGCATGGCCATCGACAAGTCCCACAACTTCCACATGTACTGGAGGTTCCATAGCTTCCCCATACATGGTAGGTAAAACAGTCTAGTACACAGGGACACACTTTTAACACTTTTTTTGCCTTTTTTTAACGTCATTGCTGGGAAGCTGCTGAAAGTTGATCACTTTCTCAAAGCCAAGGAGGAGCCAAAGCGAAATTAAGATTTGGGGATCATCTCTAATGTTCAGTCTATCATGTCTATCAAACCAACATTATAGCACTATCAACCATCCAACCAACCAGTTGCAGTTTATAAGCGTCTTCTACTTGCATTCCTTGGATGTCCCTGTGGCTCAAGGGTCAACAGTTGAACTCATGGGTCCAATTAGTTGTTAACATCTTTGTTGGGGCTGCAAAGTCTTTTGGAAGTGGTGTAAAATGGGGTCCCACGTTCGAGGATTTGCTTTGAGCACAATGAAAAGGGACGGGCTATCAACTCCTCCTTGGAAAGATAAACCCTGCTACAGAAACCTATGCACCACTAGGCACTACAAGGATTTACAACAGCAACAACAAAACTTGCATTCCTTAGTCATGTAAGTCTGATTGTTATTTCTGCAGGGTCTCACGGAGTGGTTGTGAGGGATGTGAAGAGTATAGTCAGAAGTCTAGACGACCTGAAGTGTGGACCAGGGTGTGTGGTTCTCATCAGCGCTGTCTCACATTTCACTCAGGTACGTTGGCATATAACCTGGAAGCCAGACTTTTATCAGCCAGGACAGGCAGAAAATTTGTTCGGCAGCCAAGGCAGGTTTTCCCGAGTACCTCAGATAAGCACTCTGGGGAGAGAGTTTGCCAGCCTGGCTGCTAACTGCATGACTCCTCCCTGGAGTACTTATCTGAGATACTAAGGAAAACCTGCCTTTGCTGCCGAAGAAATTCTCTGCCTGCCCAAGCTAATAAAAATCTGGCTTCCAGGGTAGTTGTCACATTTCTGGACCATTTTGAAATGCGTCATAACATTAACACTTGTTATTAAACACTGTTGAGTATTTTGTTTGTTTTAGTACGTCAATGTGTCCCTGGTTGTGAGTTCAAATGATAGACAGTTGTTGCCCACCCTTAGCGTGGTATTGGTCCTATTTTACCACCAGCTCGCTCCTCAAAGTGCTTCCCTTGCCAAATAGTCCGGCACAAATGTACTCTAATGATTGGCATTTGAATATTTGGCTACTACATAACACAGTTCTTGTAATGGGAATGATTTTAACAAGCATTCCTGGGATAACAAGCTTAACAAGTTGGATCCAAAATTTGGACACTTCCAGAAGTTACGTGTAGAGATGTCAAGGTTCCCAGACAAAATAGCAGAGAAGCGACTGTATATAGTGTATAATGAACATTGGAGCAAACTACTACCCAGACAGGTACCTTACTCCTGGAAAGGGGTTGCAGTTCTTGAGAGAAAAATAAGACTAGACATACAGAAAAGTATGCTCTTCCAAATAGTAATTAATTTTTTCCTGCATGTTTTTATATGTTGAATGTACTTTCCCCTCAGGAAACAATAGAAACATACGTCAGCAGATTAAAGGCGATTCGAGCTGCCATCAGACGGCTCCACGAGAGACATCCCGGCTCAAAAGTCGTCCTTAAAAGCGTGAACACGCGTGAACACAAGAACCTGTCCATGTTGTTACAGACCAGTAACTGGTACGCACACGAGCTGAACAACATACTGAGGGAGGTCTTCAGTGGAGAGGAGGTGGGTTCAACCATTTCAATGTTGTACTGTAACTTTGTCTATTTTTGCACTAGAATGTGAAGGTTTTCATGGTTGAAACAAATCAGTAGTACAGTAGTAATTGTTAGAAACACATATTTGTGGTGCCATGAAAACTGCAAAAATAAAACATTCACAATCATTTTAACATTCACAGTATATTTTAACCAGTGGCGGTTGGTTTACGGACAGCAAATATTGTATTTGCTTGTTTTTTTGTTTATAATTCTAGGTAAAGTATATTTTTGGACACTCTGGCAGTTGCTTGGAAAGTCAAACATTATTAGATTGTTATGTTTTTGCGAACAAGGAAGTTTTGTTTGTAGAAACATAGGCCCTTGCCTCTCGAAAGTGATCAGACTTAGTATGTCAGTAGTTTCATTTTCCTACCCGTATCTATACAGCCGGTATAACAGCCCTTATATGTCACATGCCACTCTTTTGAAGCACAACTGTTTGTTATGTTTCCAGAGGAGAAACTTATTGTAGTTGCTACCATGGCTATCATGTTCTTCCACCAGGATCCAATCAAAATGCAGATAACAAACTGGAAGATTTAGATTTCCAGCTTTCTTATTGGCCCAAAGTCTAGCTTTGTCATGAATACATCGCAGATGAACCAATGAGCAGAATAACTTATACAAGTGTTTCTGTTGCAGGTGACGTACCTGGATGTGTGGGACATGACAGCATGCCATTATTCCACTGACAACATCCACCCCACATTTAATGTAGTTGTTAATGAACTGTCCCTATTATTAGCTCATATATGTCCACCATAGCAGTTAGGCTGTATAGATAGTGATAGCAATTGTACATTGTAGTCTATTGTATATGTAATTCTTTGTGATATGATTATTTTGAAATTTAGGGGTGTTCCATTGAAGAAAACAATGGGAAGCAAGACCAGTTTGACAATATCTCTCCACCCATGTCTTTTCATGGGACTGTTGTCTAAAATAGTCTAGAGTCCTAATATGTTTTCTTTTTGTGGAACACCCTTTTGGGATTAGATCTAAGAACAATGTTCTATATACTTGTGTATTTGATGCCAGCTTACAAAGATATTGATATTATTATGATACATGTAGTTGTAACTTTACGAATCATGGATCTATGTAAAATATCTCTAAGTGATATTCCGCAGTGCAATTTGTGAAAGGAGCTGTGTTTGAATGAAGGTACGTTGTTTCCCATTTTTCCGAGAAGCAAGGTTTTTAACTTCTGGCACTCCACAGGTGCAATACACTGTTATGTCACAGACATATATTTATTACAGATTGAATAGGAAGTTAGCATACTACAGATCAAATACTTTATCATGGTTTGCAATCATGTAACACATTTCTCAAGTCATTATTACTATTATTTAAGGGTGCAAACAAGGTCTAAAGATGCAGATTTTATACCGATAGCTGTACAAGATGACAAACCAAAATTGATCTGCAATGATTTTAATGATCCATCTTTCGATTATGCTGAATGTCTCATGTTGGAACAAACTAGAATTGGTTTTTAAGGTTATTCCATTTAACATTATAAGTGGACTATGGGGCTCTAGGTAGATTTTCTTTCAGATGGACGGGGCTTGTGCTACATCAGCATTACTTGTACTATAGGGGTGAAGAAATGCCAGCAATACCCTGTATTTTTATTTTTTAATCAGGGTGAAACACTTTTATCTATAATCTAAAAGAATTCCACTAGTGAGCTGATTATTTCAGTACTACAAGCCAAACACATCTTACCAGCACTATTGTGCAATGTACCACTTTTTCTCTTCCGTGCATTTTTGTAGCTTTTAGATTTTCCACAAAGATTATTTTGTATCCGAATATTTATTCTATACAAACTGTAAGAAACAAACATGTTCCTTTCAAGTGGAAGCTTATTTACATGGGAACAGTTGCCATGTACTGGGTGCAATATGTTTTTGACTTTTGTTTTTGATAGTCATGAACTTGCCACATAAAGATAGAACCAAGGCCATCTAACTTCGAATGTGCACATATTTGGTATTTATATTTGTGCAGTATGTATGTAATATATGTGAATAAAGGGTATTTTTACTCAATCTCAAAAATACTTCTTGTTGTATTCATCATGATACAGGATATCTTGTACAAAGTAATGTATTGGAGCACTCTACAGATTCACATAAAGAAAGAATACAAGACAGCTTCCTTGGAGTAAGAATCATTTTTATTGTAACAGGTAAAATTAATAGTTTATCCAGCACCTTGGTTATTAAGTCTTTCACTTTAAAGGCATACTACGCAGTTTTTTGCGCTCAAATTTGAAATATTCTAGAATTAAGAAATATCAGATTTACTACTACTTTTTGTCACTTTTTGACACTTTTGTGTCATTATTTCACGTTTGCAACGTAAAGGATTAGCCTACAAACATTCCGCTCTAGGCACCGTGTAACCTTGTGTCCCCCCAAGTTAGACCCTCCGGGTCTTGCTTGCCACTGGTAGGTCCCCCGGGGTGGGGTAATCAGTTAGCACATGCATGGCAGACTGCAGATAAAGAACACAATGGAGACCTTCTTTGGAAACACCTATATCTAATCATTCTAAAATAGCATATAATCATGAACTAATTTATTTCGTAGGATATCAACAAGCTAAGGTCATATTCCCTTCAAAACTGCAAGAAACCTTGTACAGAAAGCTAGTCTACTGTACTCAGAGGAACTGTCAACTGGCCCCCCACTGGGAAGCCAGGCTGATAAGCAAGAAACAACAACACACAGAGGCAGTAACCAGCCTGTGCCCATCTGTTTCTTGGAAGATCACAATTTTTATACATCATGCTTATGTGGTGCATTGATGTCGCAGCATCTCTCAATGAATATTGGTATGCAATGCTATAGGGTTGATTGAACTAACAATGTAAAGAAAAAGTAGGAAAAGCTACTTTTTGTTTTTTTCAAAAATCCCGTAGTATGCCTTTAAAAGTGGTCCTTGCAGACATTTAAACAATAAAGTCTTGGTTACAGATTTCCTGTCATATCTCAATATGAAAAATGCTACTCAATTTAGTAGAAAATATCTTGCACTTCATATTGTTCCATATACATCTAATCAAAGCATAACAATGTAGATGATTTCACAAGCCAGTCTATACTTTGCAAAAGTAAGAAGTAAATTTGTATACACTGTATATATGTGTCAATACTCTGACAATAAACTTTACAGGAAAATCAACAGCACAATTTTTCAACTTTACATTCAAGAACTTATGCCAATTTTTTAAAAAAATTGCTTTAGTACTCTCATAGCAGCAAAAGGGTTTAAGTGAACTCCAAGATGAAAAACCCTGAGAACCCATGAGACGTCCAGTAATCACAAAGACAAAACCAACCTTATCAGGCCCTAAGTAACAAGCAGGCACTCTATACACCTTTCTCACGCGGCGGCCATGATAGATCCAAGAAGAGGTCAATGAGGCAAACAGACAAAACTTATTTCTAAAATCAGGTCCCATTTAGTTTTCCCCCAAACCACACAAATTTTCATGATATAAGATGGAATAATAAATATTACAAGAAGTGTTATGCACCGAAAAATGTAGCAATTTAGAGTAGTGTAGACTGACCCCATAGTCCATTAAGAGATGCAAAATAAAAACATAATGCAAATTTTTAACGAATTTGCAGCCAATCACTTATTGGTCGATTTCCTAATTGGCAGGCTACCATTGGTCGAACTGCTAATTATGATGGACAGCCTTTTGTTTGCCACATTGAACTCGTTTTAGATCTATCATGGCCGCCGCGTGAGAAAGGTGTATAAAGAATGCTTGTTTCTACTGCAAGGCAACCTTGTGTCCCTGGAAGATTACACCTTCACTGTATTACACAACACTGTTATGGAATTCATGGCATGATTGCATATAAACATACTAAGTACATAGTCAAACCTGTATATGGTAGTGACCACTCAAGGGACATAAAGAAAATGGTCACAGCAACAAGTGGTCACTATAGGCAAAGGCCTTTTAAAATGCTTTGGTCAGAGGAAAAAGAGCCAAAGGGACCACCAAGAGATTATGGCTAGGTGATTCTTTTACATAGTGGTCACTAGCACTAGTTTGACTGTAATTCACTGAGTTTTTTATAAATGCACTAGAAATTGTATTTGAACATACTATGATTGAACATGTACTTATTTGGCAAGATGTGAATGGAAACATGGTGACTACGAAAACTCTTGATAATGCTGATCCATATTTTACCCTCTACTCCCTGCTAGTGATCATGTATGGCAACAAAATTGATTCCAAGGCCACATCACTTGTAGTCACAACAAGGTTAAAAATGATTTTAAAAATGATGCTAGCAGTCTCCTAAAGATGAAATGAAGATTGCGTGGCCCTAGTTATAGCCATACTGGAAGGGTGGATACTGGATAGTCTCGGTGGTCCAACACAGGTCACCCTCGCTCAGGTACTTGTCACACTCTAGGAGGCCAAACTGTTTGTCCAAGCATAGCATAACCTGGAAAAGGGACAGGTTTGGCTGTTAGTATTATATTTACAGACTCTTATTACCGTAATGGCACATTTCAATACTTGTATAATCATGGCCTCTCAAGGGTAATGTTCTTTCTATACACCAACATTATTTTCCGGCTGCCAATGTTCTTGGCAAGTTATTGGCTGTCTTTAAGCCCCGTTTACAAATCAAGAATTTAGCTCGGCTGAGTTGTCAGCGAGCTCTAAATTACAAGGAGGTATGACCCTGATGCCGACGAAGAAACTCTGCCCTTTCTTCATAAGCATCAGGGTCATGCCTCCTCGTAATTAAGAGCTCCCTGACAACTCAGCCGAGCTAG
>NC_049988.1:7620069-7634420 GCF_000003815.2 Branchiostoma floridae | reverse complement strand
AAAGAAATGATAATGGTAAGCATTGCAAATCTAAAGAATTTTGGCTCAAACATGGACATTAGTATGCAGACTACCATATAGCCACTTCATGCAGTAGCATTTACCGAGGGGACATATGTTGGCACCAGACTGCATGCAAGTCTATCACTATCTGCCAGGGTGTGCGATAACATGCAGAAAAGGTTGGACAGCTTTTTCCACTCCCTAACCCAACTTAACCACATTTTCCTCTGTATGGACTGGATCATTCTTTCTACCTTGTAACCCAACTTGAACACTATTCACAGAACTGTTAAAGATCTGTCAATCATTACCACTTACATACACACAGACAAGTAATAACTCCTGACCTGTGAGATGTATTGTTTCTTTGCCTTCTTGTCATAGTAACACTGCATGACGAACGACATGTTGTTCACATTCTTCCTGATGGCTCCCTCAACATCTCTGCGGATAACAAGAGTGGTTATGAAACTTTTGATAAGTTTTATTCACCATCACAGTTGTGCGCCATTCCAGACAGAATGTTTGCTTTGCTAGTTTCTCATTCATCATCCATAGACACATCGAATCATCCTGTGCATGTATATGAATCAAATATGAAGATTCAGAGTCTAAAATACAAGTAGTTTGTGGACAAACACACATTAGAATATTTTACACAGTGTTCAGAGTGATAACTAAAAGCATTAAGGTTTTAATGTTCTATGCTAAAACGTTTCACATTTCACAAACTGAATATACTAATAGAGCTGTATTATAAATGTTGAACATTCTAAATGGGTTGGATTCTTTCGATAACTGATGCGCTGGCCCTTTACCAACTTGGCCCATGGCTAATAAAACCAACCTGAAATCAACTCAGCCCAATACCTAACCCTAACACTAGCCAAGTTGATCAGGGTGTTGGGCTGAGACAACTGGGCAGAGTTGGTAACAGGCTTAGTTGTCCTCATTACAATTTTCTTTCACTCAAACTAACATTTGTACCACTTATTCCTCACATATACTTCATCTTACTTGTAAGCATACGCCTTGTCGGCAGATGGGGTGATGTTATTAGTGGCTAGCATCTCCGTGATGTTGTACTTGGCGTTGAGCCTGAGTCCCGTGGCAAAGTAGTTGTGTTCCCCATGTAGAGCAGGTAGTGGGGCCGCACACGTCCCGTGTTTGGTCCACTCGTGGTCCCACAGGTTGTTGGTCTTCAGCAGGTTGGGCCAGTACAGACTTAGCTGCGGCATCAGGTCGTGGATCACACTTTCATTGAAGTGCCACGTGTTGTTACAGAAGTTGGGTGCCTCTTTTTTTGTCTGTAAAACAGAGTTAATTACTATATGGTGAGAAGTGTACAAAGACAGAATTCTCTGGATAGTTTCAGAGAACACTTGCATATAGATGTGCAAAAGTTAGGTGTGATGAGTCGTTCAGTGTAATATAACCAGCTGCTGCCGCGCCGCGTGCCTGCGAAGCTGGTGTGTTACGCCGAAAGGCGGTTATACCGGCTATATAGATACAGATACAGACATGTACATTTTTATTTGGTGTATGGTTAGCTGATGCAACACCACAAGGAAAAACGTATCTTGTAATACATAAGTGTTGGTGGAAAACAACACTTATGTACATGTATTACAAGTAAGATACATCTTTCCTTGCTAGTGTATGGTAGTACATATCTGTGGTCACCGTGACATATCTGTGGTCAACATGGTTTTAATTTTATGAGCAGTCTGTATGTCTTGCATAACTTGCATTGGTCTGAGTGTAGTTCCATTTTCGCTTCACCATTTTGTTTGAAATCCACACCAGCAACACCACAAAAAAAAGAGCGGCTAGATTTGCTTCAAATGTCCCGAACTGTCCAAATTCTCAGTCAAGCGCCAATAAACTAGTCTCGGACCTGGGTTGGGATACACTCAAAAATAGAAGAACAGCCAACAGACTTACCATCCTCCAGAAATCTAGACAAAATCTCCTAGCCCTACCGGTGGATTACTACTTGCAGCCGAACCCAAGACAATCTAGACATAATCACCCAAAGTCATACAAACCCATTAAGACTAATAAAGACTGTCTCAAACATTCATATTTCCCAAGAACCACTATCGATTGGAATACTCTACCATATTCAACCACCCTTCAAGCTAATCCCGTTAAGTTTAAGAAAGAGGTGTTGCAACACCTGAGGAACGCCCAATAAACAGCAGCACTACACCCTGGATGGTTTGCCCCAACACAAATTAGGGGTGTTATCCAGTACAAGAACAAGAACAAACCCTGTCACATCACTTCCTGGGTGTAATGTCCCGTGGGAGACTTTTACAGTATTGAATACTATAGATGAAACAGTAGATAGACTGGTTCAACCAGAAACATAAAATGGAACGAGCACCTCATTTTCTTGCCTAACACTTAACTAGATTTCCACAAACTAATCAACTTACAGTAAAACAACCATGGGCATCTTTATGCAGTCAGCGCTAGAGTTATATTGTGATTTGCCAATAAATAATGAAGATACAAAAGATAATCAATTGTTCTAGATAATGTTACAAATTATCATTGAAACAATGGATACCATTACAAATCAAACACAACGAGTCTAAAACCATTTTCGTGAAGTTCTACCTAAGAAGTAACGTTAAATGTAACTTCCTTATTCACAAAGTTGACATTTATATCTTTATCCATCCATCCATTCATTCTAGTCTAACTTCCTGGTTCATATTAAATTCCATTCATTCCCTTTGTTATTCCTACCTGGGAAGGCCAGACACCGTGGATTGTCCATCCTGTCACATTCTTCGGTATAGAAACCTCTGGTCCAGTCTGCATTCTGAAGGCCTCCGGCCACTGTTGGGTGAACACCATGAAATCAAAGTGGTCATCTTTGGACCCTACCGTTCCATTATTCGACGTGAAGTTGTCGCCTTGTTTCTGCTTGGCGTAAACAAGCAAAGCAACGCAAAACACAAACAGCGGTGCTAGATAGTTCTTCATGTCGTCTCTGAACAAGGAAAGCCTGAAAAATAAAGACTAAAAGCAGGAAGAGTGCCGCAAAAACCCAAAAGTTTCAGGAGGTGAGTTTTGTTTCCTCCTCTCTGTTTTGTAGAAGAGCATCACATGATCCCTGAACTTTGAACCTTATGATTGTGACCGAACATGACCTTTTCGTAAGTGTCGTAATAATGTCTTTATTTCACAACAAAAGCATATGGTATCACGTGTAGCAACCATTGTTGCTTTACACAATTTTAGACGTGTATAATACGCTACGAAAGTAGTGTGGTGTTGAATAAGACAGTGTAATATGGTACAATCTTTGGTGGAATTTCTGATATTAGTTGCCGCAAAACGTGTTGGAAAACATAACCTTACTTCCGGGTTAGCAGACGACACTCCGTCGCAAAAAGTAAACAGCTTAATCTTTGTTTTGCCAGGTTATCTGTGGCACGTGCGAGCTATTCACGTCCCTGTGTTGATAACAAGACAATGCAGTTTTATACTTTCAGGTAAGTGCTTCAAGAATTGTCAAGAAATTTGTCTCAGAGGTAAAAACTGACGACGATGATGAAAAACTCCCTTTGTGATTTTTTTTTCGCTCAAAAGAAGGTTTTAATACTAATCTCGAGCCCCTTGCTCTAAACAAGGACATAATTATCAGTAGCCATAAGAACATAACATGGTTTTCTGCAAGACAGGTCCTCTTTATCATAACAGGTTATAAACGTTATGTTTTATTTTGTTGAAGAGGTTCATTGTCACGTATGAGTAAGTTGATAGAATTAAGAATTAGTCTAATAACTTATGCTTTATTTGTTTGCAATATTTTGTATTGCATAACAGCCATTAATTGAGAACAAATAAAACACCAAACGTCACAAACAATATCATCAATGTTGTATTAACATGTAAGTTTGCTGATTTTATCAGCTTGAATTATTGAAGGAGAAGATGACAGCCTTCTCCTAAGTGCAGAGTCCATCCCTTCCCAGTGTTCCAGAGAACTGATGAGGAGGGACCTGGTAACCATGGCAACAGATGACCAGTGGTTTTCTGCAAGACAGGTATTCTTATTAACTATGGTTGAATTTGAGTGAGTGAGTTTGTACTGTCTCCTTTCAATTGCATGTGCTTGTTAGCCTGGGTACCATCCTTCATAGCAACCACTGGCTTTCACTTGTTATCTGTGGTTAGCAAGCAAAATGATTGAGCCAGTGATTACTACAGAGGATGGCACCCAGGCTATCTGCTTAAATATTGGCCCATGTTTGCTTGTAGCTTGAAAACATAGGCCATTAACTATTTTAGGAATACCAAAAAGAATTTCAAATGCCAAGGCTAGTATTCTGATACAAACATACATGAAGGTTACAACCCCAACCCTAAATCTGATATTGGAATGTCAAAATGTTAGGATGTACAAACATAGGGGCGTCAGAAGATAGTTGTGTTAGAACACAGGGCTGTCCCCTACATAAAACCATTGTTGCATATTACTGTGACCAGATCTGGTTGTTGAACGACATTTCTATTCGTTCCCTCCCATCTGATAGGTAGCGGAGGGAGTACATCTTGTACGTGAGAGGTTCTACCATTCTGGTAACCAGGCCAACATCTGGGTGGTGCAGGGTACAGAACAGGACGTTGTCGTGGATACGGGACTGGGTATACAGAACCTGCGGGGGTTTCTGGAAGAACAGGAACTGATCGGGAACAAACCAACCCTTGCAGTGGCCACACATGTCCACTTTGATCATTCAGGAGGTCAGAAACTGCTTCAACTAATGTTAGAGTATGTTTTATGTAGATGGATAGGTAGTATTCCTTGCAGACTTTTTCAATTGATATTTTATAAACTGATCTTTCTACAATATGAAGGGATGAGTTCAGTTTATCTAGTCCACAGTTTGTTAAAAATTTCAAGCTATTATTTCAGTGACTGTGTAATGGTACATATTCATGAAATGCATTTTTTATGTAGATGTATGTCGTAAAAATATCTAGTTGGATAAATGTGACTTAAAAGTCATGTTGTGAACATACAAATAATGTGATATCAAAGTCAAGCCTTGTGAAAAGTATGATACAGCAAACATACAAGAAATGGCACAGTTCTTGGAATATTTATGCATAGGGGATATCAGTTTTGGACCCAATCATTGACACTACCTGTTTTCCTTCAGGCCTGTATCAGTTTCCAGAAGTTGCCATCCATAAGAATGAAGTTGAAGCATTGGAGAATGGCAACAACTATGAGACTGTCACATTTGTGTCGGACTCTGAGATTGTCCCACCTCCAACCAGAAAATGGAAAGCAAGTAACTACAGAGTCAGAGCTACAAAGGTAGTCATCAGTATTCATAATTTTGGATATAAAGATGTGGGTATTAAATGTTAGAAATCAATTCTCTGGTCGTATCTTTACATTCATAATGGTAAATTGAATATATTATCCCTATTCAGAAATCTAATGATACAGGGATACGTCATTGTGTTACAGTAATTAATGAAATCTCTGTTTACACCCTGCTAGTGTTTCTATATGTACAACCAAAACTGTGGAGACTATGGTGTGGTTTATTTTTCCGTTGCCAGTTAATTCTGAATTCTTTTTTAAACTTGTTTTAGGCTTTTTCATTAGGCTTTCTCAATTATGCTGTTTTCTTTATGTTTAGCTGGAAGATATTAAGAAAACAGCATGAAATAGAAGGCTGATAAAAAAAAAACACAAACCTCTGCTTGAAGAGTAAGAATGGGCTAAAAAGCACCTGCCTTACAATTACTTATCATTTGGTGCATGTATATCATGAAGATCTATTTTGCACACTATCTTCAGTTTTGCCCCCCAAATCCTACATTGAATACCTTTGAAGACCATGAATTGTCAAGGACTAAATATCACTCAACTTCATCAGTAACCTTGCTCTAGAAAAGCCCCCTTTGCTCTGCCAAGTTGCATCAAATCTCATGAAAGAGAATTTTTTGTCTCTTCTTATAAGGTAACCCGAGTACTGGAGGAAGGTGATGTTATCAACCTGGGAGACAGGAGGCTACAGGTGTTACATGTACCTGGGCACTCACGTGGATCTATTGTCCTCCATGACCAGGTGAACAGACAACTGTTCAGTGGAGACACTGTATACATGGGTGAGTAATACTACAGTTCATGTCTCCGTGGCCGAGCGGTAATGCAACCCCGCTGCTTGGCTTCTCTGGATCTATTCCATGATTCCATGGATCCGTGGGCCTGAATTCGATTCCAGGGTCAGTTTATAGTACAGGAGCCAAGTCTCAAAAGAGGCCTAGAAATGTGATTTCGTTGCACCCACTTTACAGAAAAGGTTTGACCTAATTTTGTGGTAGAGGGGTCTTTGTTCCATCACCTAGCATGATTTTTATGCTCAAATTGTGGTATCACTTTTTTGCTAGATAAGCATAAAGGTAGAAGACTTATTCTGCACAGGTGAAAAAATTCAATTTTCCAATGGGGAGGGGCAAAAATCTAAACATCAATGTTTTTCCATCAAAATTGGTAGGCTGGTACAACTTTTCATGGAAAATACAGAAATTGTCATTTTTTCCGAAATTTTGCCTTTGCCCAAAAGTTATGGGTCTTAAAAAGTTCGATTTTTAAGCATTTTTTAAAGTAAAAAACGAACTGTTTACGTTGCAAAACCAGTCAATTAGTCGTGTTCCCTATGGGGCCTTGCCTGATGAGTTAGACCTACCGTACGAATCATATCCTGCATATCACACTTTAAATCATCAAAATCCGTCAATGAGATCCGGAGATATGAATGTGTGAATGTTGACACATCTGCCATATTATATTGCCAATATCGTCGCTAAGGCCGTTGCTAAGGCCGTTGCTAAGGAGGTTTTGGATCATACTCCACAGCAAAACTGCTACGCAGAACAAACTTTTCTGATGTATTTTGCTCTGGTTATCTCAGTAGAAGTGTAAGGAGAAGTGTTGTTATGTTTAGTGTTTAACAGATGCAGGAATATTGTTTTTTTAATGTCATTTCTTTCAGAAGCATTAGCAAAACTGTTGCTAAGGCCGTTGCTAAGGGGTATCAGTCATGTTTCAAGCAAAGTACAGCAGCTGAGAGTCAGGATTTCTGACACATTCTGCTCATGTCATCTCGTAAACCATGCATAACTTAAAATTCTTTAATTGTTTGGTTGATTGGTTGGAAATATTAACTTGGGCTCTGCATGGGGTATATAAGGATACTTGAAAAGGAATTATAATATGCTGATTTTACACATATTTATTGTTGCTCCCTAATGTCACTAAGTGGGTACCTTATTAAACCACTGCATATATCTACCACTACGTCAAACACAATGGAAAAGGCTCTGCATGGGGGTTATCAGGACACCAGAAATGTGATAACACAGGGAAAAGGAATACAAAACTACTAGTATGTCATATACAATGTATTGCAAAGTCTCTGACAAACATCTATATTAGAATGGAACAGTATATCATAGGATCTGCAAAATACACCAATACACAAGGATTAGTAAATACTTTTAAAACAAATATTTAGAAAAAGAAGTTCATTTATTTTTTCTACAATATGCAGGATCTGATGTTAAACTTTAACTGCAATTTCTTGTCAAGCATAAAACTTGACATATTAGTTACAAAAACTCTCCCATTACAAAGGGCTCGAAATATCACCTGCATATGCAGGTCAGTGCAGGTAAAATGAAAGCTGTGCACTTATTCCTGATGTCTACGTGCACCTAACCTGCATGTACTGGCTTTATATACACATGTTTCATGATGTGGACTTTTACTGGCTGCATTGTACTGTTACTACCTATGAAGTATAGAAAGAAATAATGGCAATGGTTTCTGAACAGATTTTAGTATGATCAATACTTCCTAAATGATGAGAGGTGCGGGTAAAATCTGTCTGGTGCAGGTAATTTCCAACTGTTACCTGCATCTGTGCAGGCATGCAGAAAAAAAGTATTTCGAACCCTGCATTACACTTTCATAAAAACAAAATTAAACCAGAAAAACCTTTAAATTTACAAATTACAAAAATCAATTTGCACATGTTCATGTGCCTATGATGGTGTTCGATGCTTGTATAAAATGAACTTTCCTGTAATGGAGCCTGTAAAGGGCAGATTAAAAATGGTTTATATGTGCTTTAGTTGATTTAGCTTTGAATGATTTGAGGTTTTGTCAGTTCGCTAAAATTTACGTCTTTTACATTGTAACATGACCGGTCTGCCCTTGACACCAGCATACACTGTATTTCATAGCACCAGGCAGTGCCACGTGCCATCCTGTTCTATTGCCTCCATACCAGTGGCCACATATTCTGTACTTTCATGCTGTCTATGTGCTGTTGAAACCCTTACAAAGTGGAACTTGTAATCTGCTTGGTTGTGTCCCACTTGCTGGGCTGGAGCAACAGCTTCCCATCAGCTCCCATTTTTGTCTTGCAAGCTCTTTGTTGTTTTACCTCTTTGTGTCACGGTTATTCTACAGCCCTTTATGCCTCTTCAGCGGTGAAGACGACATCGTTTCATGGCACACCATCTTATATCTTCATTGATACTATCTTGCAGTTGCAAATGACATTGCCTGCCTGCGGGGCTGAGAAGTTAAAGCGCAGTAATGAAATGCCAGTTTTCTAACCGATTGCTGGCAGAGACAAAATCAGTAATTTCACAGTGATAACACTCTGTATTGCCCGGTCTCAAAAATCCTTTTGTTACCTCCATGAAAAATAGGGGTATTGTTTTGATGTGTCTACGTTATTGTTTTCTGATACTTGTGGTCAGTATAACTTAAAAACCTCTGGATGGATTGTAATGATTCGGGAGGACAAAGGTTAAGATCGAGTATAGGTCCCCTGTTGTGTGAACTTGGCACTACAGCATACTTACGTTTTTTGTATCTATAATGTCCTGGACCCTTCTATGATCATGATAGTTTGGTGGCAGATAGCTCTAGAAAGACGTTGTGCAGGTTTAGGCCCCTAGCAGCTTGCTCTAGGAGCTGGGGCATTTTTGTAAAACATTTAATGATGAATTAAAACAAAGGAACAACAAATTTCCATGATATTCTGTAATACGCAGTCGGTTTAGACAGGAATGTCAACAATGACAGATCATGTTAATAAGGATATGATTTGTATAATTAATGAGGAAAATCTGTAATTCTAGCGAGTGTTTTACATAAGAGGACTTTCATACACGTAAAGTATAATTCATGGCAGTGAAACATTGAGAGTTTGAGACCTAACATTAACAAATACAAATGATACAAATAAGATTCTAATTCGCATAATGTGAAAATGCTATAATTTCATTGTGTCAAATGTTGGGGATAACAAGCTTGTTCCATGTGTAAGTTAGTTAAAAGTGCAAAATTTCATTTGAGGATTCGTGATAGAATGTAAACATTGAGTTTTTGCAAACGAAAGGACTTCTACCTTTGTTATGAACGGTTGGTTAATAGATAAGTTAAATAGATTATGGTGATTACAGCCTTATTCAAACAAATCAAATCAACAACGAAGCATAAAGAATAAATACCAAGGCTCTAAATATTTCCGATGGATGGATGAGGTCTCTGAACTCGTGTTAACGTTGGTGAAGGATTATTGGACTTCATGGTCAGAAGAACACTGCAGAATGACACAGACAGCTAGTGGGGTCGTGTGGCGCAATCAGCACTTTGTTCGATTCATAAGCCAGAGCTCGAGGTTCTGGGTTCAAATACTCCAATGTGCCACCGATCGTGTGCCCTTGGGCGACTTTGCTACCTAGCTTTGATTAGGGCTGTCCCTCATATAGGACGTTAAATGCAGGTCCCGTATATAAGGAGAGCTACACCTTGAGCACGTGAAAGAACCCACCACATTTATCGAAAGGAGTAGGGTTCCCAGTGTAAGTGGTCCAAAACCTACAGTCTTATGACCGCACCTGGTAAAATTGCTGTCTTATTGGGGTTACCTGAGTTAGCGCCAAATGGCAGTTGCTCCAGACCCTTGCGATTTAGTCCTGTCTATTGTAAGCTCCCCGCAAATCAGCTCCTGCGGTGGATGCGAAGAGTGTAGTCGGTCCACCCAATACCTGTCCTGATAGAAGTTGTTAAAAAAATTGCACAAAACTCTTCACATCATACTTGCCATCGTTTCCTGTGTGATTACTGCAGTCACGTGACAGCTCCTTCCGCGCTTTTCAAATAAGTCTGTCTCAAATAAGTCTGTCATCTGGACTTTAAGGGGAGGAATTTCATGGCCCAGTCCATGACAACCGGAGCCCATTGCTTATATATCTACCTGCTGCAAAGAAGACAAGATGGCAAGATCCTGATAAACTGCTCCTAACAAATTGGACTTCCAGCTGTAAATGGCTAAATATGATTGTTCGAAATCTAAGCATAGTCAACCCGAGTGTTCCTCTGTGTTTTGTACTTCAGAAAGACTACTGTCTATATCAGCACATCCTTCAGAGACAATCTCATGGCTATGGTTGTCTGTGAGTCAGTCCTTGACATTGCTTACTGCCGTTGCTATAAGCCCTTGGGCCACACACTGGTGCATACATGTATTAACACAGCGGGGGATGGTCTACTTTTTGTGTTAGTGTGTCTAATGCTGCCATACTCTTTCCTAAATGTTGCATGATAGGGAGAGAAGGCATTGTGTCCAACTTTTAAAGTACTTAGTATGACACTGTCAGGGATCACGCTCACAACCTACCAAGGTGGACAGTCAATTGGCTTCGCACCGGTAGTATACCTGGACTGGTCCTAATTTATCAAGCAATGTGCACAAACCTAGTTAAGATTTTCCTTTTGTCATTTACATTGGTCTTGCTTTGGGAACCATACGAGCCGCGCAGGCGTGGCCGCCCTTCGCTCACACTCAGGAAGCTACTGCTCGAGGACACGGGTCTGCAGGCCGGCGAACTCCGTTCAATCATGCTGGACAGGGACATGTGGAGACACTGGTGTCACCTCTCTGAGGATGAACTGAACTGAACTTCACATTAACTTTAATTGGTCTTTCTAAATGAATTGTTTACATGAAGTAGCTTTGTTCCCATGTAACTTGTAAATTAAGTATCATGATAAACCCCATACAAATCCGTAAATTTTGCAGATCCCATAAACTGTTCCATTCTAACATAGATGTTTGTCAGAGATTTTGTTTTGCATTACGTTGTATATGACATTGTTTTGTATTCCTTTTCCCTGTGTTATCACATTTCTGGTGTCCTGATAACCCCCATGCAGAGCCTTTTCCATTGTGTTTGACGTAGTGGTAGATATATGCAGTGGTTTAATAAGGTACCCACTTAGTGACATTAGGGAGCAACAATAAATATGTGTAAAATCAGCATATTATAATTCCTTTTCAAGTATCCTTATATACCCCATGCAGAGCCCAAGTTAATATTTCCAACCAATCAACCAAACAATTAAAGAATTTTAAGTTATGCATGGTTTACAAGATGACATGAGCAGAATGTGTCAGAAATCCTGACTCTCAGCTGCTGTACTTTGCTTGAAACATGACTGAATACCCCTTAGCAACGGCCTTAGCAACAGTTTTGCTAATGATTCTGAAAGAAATGACATTAAAAAAACAATATTCCTGCATCTGTTAAACACTAAACATAACAACACTTCTCCTTACACTTCTACTGAGATAACCAGAGCAAAATACATCAGAAAAGTTTGTTCTGCGTAGCAGTTTTGCTGTGGAGTATGATCCAAAACCTCCTTAGCAACGGCCTTAGCAACGGCCTTAGCGACGATATTGGCAATATAATATGGCAGATGTGTCAACATTCACACATTCATATCTCCGGATCTCATTGACGGATTTTGATGATTTAAAGTGTGATATGCAGGATATGATTCGTACGGTAGGTCTAACTCATCAGGCAAGGCCCCATAGGGAACACGACTAATTGACTGGTTTTGCAACGTAAACAGTTCGTTTTTTGCTTTAAAAAATGCTTAAAAATCGAACTTTTTAAGACCCATAACTTTTGGACAAAGGCAAAATTTCGGAAAAAATGACCATTTCTGTATTTTCCATGAAAAGTTGTACCAGCCTACCAATTTTGATGGAAAAACATTGATGTTTAGTTTTTTGCCCCTCCCCCTTGGAAAATTGAATTTTTTCACCTGTGCAAAATAAGTGTTCTACCTTTATGCTTATCTAGCAAAAAAGTGATACCACAATTTGAGCATAAAAATCATGCTAGGTGATGGAACAAAGACCCCTCTACCACAAAATTAGGTCAAACCTTTTCTGTAAAGTGGGTGCAACGAAATCAATTTTTTTAGGACCTGGCTCCTGTACTATTAGCTCGGATATGTTGTATAAGGATTGCATTCGTCTTTCAAAAAGGACATAATTGGGGTCCCTGTGTTGGAGGAGGTGCCTCGAGCATGTAAACAGCCTCATTACTCAGATTGGGTACCTACTTGCTGCAATTATACACCAAGGTGAATAAATACATCCATTTTATCATGCCCAGGGTGCGTGGTGGCGCTCAGAAATAAAAAAAGAATGTGCTTAGAACATACCAAAAACCAGTGTCCTTTTTTTAAAATACAAAGCTGCACTTTTATTGCCAGGGGTTTAGGGAGGCCCATGAAGTGGGGCAAACCAAACGAGAAAATGTTAACTATTGTTGATGTGATTGTGGATGTTTGAAAGTTACAACAATCAAGTACTGTATGTGGAATGAAACTTGCACTGTATCTGTGTCTGTTCTGCATGAGAAAATGGCGACAACCTCTTCAAGTGTTCTTGTTCCAGTGAGGCACACCTTGTTTCTTCCTTCTGACAATGATTTAAGGCACAACCATGTACCAATTTTATTTGTTGCTGGTCATTTTTTTCCCTGCAAATCTTGGACCAAGAAAAGCTACAGGTATGAACTGGCCCGAGTGATTTATTTTGGCAATTTTAGGCATGTCTCGTGTCGTTTTCCTTCCCTACCGTATTATTGTCAGATTGATTATTGGTCATTACATCAGTACCTAGCCTGACTAAAATCGCGCTCCTAGCGGCCGGCCCTAGTCATTAACCCCAGCCAGCAAGAGATTGTGTAAACACAGGCTACATCAGTACCCTTTACATCACATGGACACATCTTAATTCCAGCTAATAACCTTACATTTTGGTGATGGAACATTTGACATGAAAGTTACTGTAAATGCAGAAATTTTTGCAGTGGTTTAATGTTTTCGCGGTGGCCGCTTCACCGCGAACATTTTTCCATGGCAGTAAGAGACTACAGTGCATGGTTTTACCTCAAACCTAAAGCCCCCGCGAAGTCTTTTTATCCACTACTGCGAAATTACATGCATTTACAGTACACTGTGATAGCCATTTATGCTGTGATTGTTACCTGCAATAGGTGGATTAAACTATCTCTGATAAATTTTCCTTTGCTGCAAGACTTCAAGAGTTACCATTGCTCATTACTTGCATTAATGTTGTAAAGTACAGGAACATAATAACAGGTTATTCTTTTCTGTTCAAATTCTGGGGTGAATCAATATTCTTGCTAAGCTACACTGTGCATGTGCTCAGTGTTCATGATTCCCTTCTCTCAATAGATGAAAGTTGTCAAACTCTGTTATGATACACTGGGCAAGGCCATGACCAGTGTTCATCATTTAACTATTCTAAATACAAAATGTACCTGAAACAAGAAAGCTCTCGACAATGAAGAATTACGTCTCTTTTCTTTTTATTCCAACTTCATAAAACACTCAACAGAGTGCTCACAACAGTTTCCAACTTTTTTCCTTTTCAACAATTAATTTCAACAAAAGCAACATCACGCATGTTTCTTGTGTATGCGAGCGTTATTTTGCTGGTCCTGCAGGAGTCGAGGTGTCTAATACTCCTCACCCTCCTCCTCGCCCTCGCCTTCCACGGAGTCGACTCCGACCTCTTCGTAATCCTTCTCCAGGGCAGCCAGATCTTCACGGGCCTCGGAGAACTCTCCCTCCTCCATACCCTCACCGACGTACCAGTGCACGAAGGCACGCTTGGCGTACATCAGATCGAACTTGTGGTCAAGACGGGCCCAGGCCTCAGCGATGGCGGTGGTGTTGCTCAACATGCACACGGCACGCTGCACCTTGGCCAGGTCACCGCCGGGCACCACGGTGGGTGGCTGGTAGTTGATGCCGACCTTGAAACCGGTGGGGCACCAGTCGACGAACTGGATGGTACGCTTGGTCTTGATGGTGGCGATGGCAGCGTTGACATCCTTGGGCACGACATCTCCACGGTACAGCATACAGCAGGCCATGTACTGCCGTGACGGGGATGGTA
>NC_049988.1:7618979-7619969 GCF_000003815.2 Branchiostoma floridae | reverse complement strand
CTTGATGCTGAGGACCCATATGCGATCTTTGTATCCATCAGGGTTTGTGCTATTGCAGCTTATGGTCAGTTGTTGATGGTATGTCTTCTCAGCATGAATGACTGCGGCGTAGGTGGCCAGGGGGAAGTGGATACGAGGGTAGGGCACCAAGTTGGTCTGGAACTCAGTGAGATCCACGTTCAGGGCACCGTCGAAGCGGAGGGAGGCGGTGATGGAGGAGACGATCTGGCCAATCAGACGGTTGAGGTTGGTGTAGGTTGGGCGCTCGATGTCCAGGTTACGGCGGCAGATGTCGTAGATAGCCTCGTTGTCGACCATGAAGGCGCAGTCGGAGTGCTCCAGGGTGGTGTGGGTGGTCAGGATGGAGTTGTAGGGCTCAACCACAGCGGTGGACACCTGAGGGGCTGGGTAGATGGCAAACTCCAGCTTGGACTTCTTGCCGTAGTCGACGGACAGACGCTCCATCAACAGGGAGGTGAAGCCGGAGCCGGTGCCACCGCCGAAGGAATGGAAGATGAGGAAGCCCTGCAGACCGGTGCACTGATCGGCCAGCTTACGGATGCGGTCCAGGACCAGGTCGACGATCTCCTTGCCGATGGTGTAGTGGCCACGAGCATAGTTGTTGGCGGCATCCTCCTTACCAGTGATGAGCTGCTCGGGGTGGAACAGCTGGCGGTATGTGCCGGTACGGACCTCATCTGGGGAATGAACAGTAATTACATTAAGTATGGCAAAACTCATTGGTATGCAAACAGTGCCCACTAATCAACTCAAGTGGAGAAAAAAATCTCATTGACATACCAAGCACATACAAATTACCATATGTCTACCAAAAAGGACCATGAACATATGACTTGTGGATAAGTGTTCGAAACAAATTGAAAATTCTCAACCATACCTAACTGACTAATGTTCAATTATGCGCCAGGGAAAATAATGAGCTGACTAATCTTTCATATATTCACCCAGGAAAAAAAGGGTCACAGGGGG
>NC_049988.1:7511775-7618879 GCF_000003815.2 Branchiostoma floridae | reverse complement strand
AAATTGACATGAGGCAATTTAATGCCCCATCTGCTAATGCCTCAGGGGAATCCAATGGATGAGTCAGGCAGCATGACACATCTACAATCAACCACATGTAAATGAGAATTTCTGAAATGTGGCCTAATGTTTATAGAGTAGATTAACTGGTTGCTCAGGACTACCGACCATATCTAAAATCTGAACTCTAAAAAAATAAAACTCATGGATAAAGAAAAGGCTAATCTAGTACAGTAGGTTGAAAAGCAAAACTAAAATGTATGTTCAGTCTGCAACGAACAACATGACCATATTTGGGCAAAGGACATGACATCATTTCCTAACTGGGGCATGACTCAGAAAATTTTGAATTTTTGAATTTTTTTTCCGTTGATTGTCGTACCTTTGGATATATTTCTGAGGGAACACGGTGTTACGGCAGTATTTCAGTTGAACATGGGTGTGGTGGAATTTGGAAAGCCGACGAAAAGTAAATTTACATGGCGGTCCGTCCTTTTTTGGTTGCAACCGTTACGGGACGTGATTTGAATCGGAGACAGTGACGTGGAAAATTTGCAGGAAACGCGCCATTTTTCTTCAAAATCTTTACCGGCAGAAAATGTCCGAGTGAAAGCGCGGAAAAAATTATCTTGATCGCCAGAAAGAGGTTTGAAATCAGGGGAATTTTCTTACCGACTACAGTGGGCTCCAGATCCACGAAGACGGCACGGGGCACGTGCTTGCCGGCGCCGGTCTCGCTGAAGAACGTGTTGAAGGAGTCGTCACCACCGCCGATGGTCTTGTCGCTCGGCATCTGGCCATCAGGCTGGATACCGTGCTCCAAGCAGTACAGCTCCCAGCAGGCGTTACCGATCTGGACACCAGCCTGGCCGACGTGGATAGAGATGCACTCACGCTGGAAACAGAGAGAGAAGTATGAGAATCGAACACCGCCATTTTGGATCATGTGAAAATTCAAGTTATCAAGGTGTGGCCGGCATGGCCGTATTTCCCTTCTCGGTCGTTCGTTGTCCGTGGAACAAATGCTACCGCAAAATTTCCGGGAAAATATACAGAACATTAAGATGCCACATTTTAGCTTCAATCATCGGATGTCTGATCGAAATTTCGATGAAAAAGATCTTCGAACTCAAGTCTTTTGGCGGGATCGCGGGACTGGACAAATTGTGCAATATAGTCTCAGCGGCCGGACAAATCCGGCTAAAATTTTCACATAAGCAAGACAATACACTTACCATGATTGGTTCTGGTTATTCGGGCGAGGATTTCACAAAGAAATAGCGTTGAAGGCTTTGAACTGACTGTCACTTCCGACTGTTGAGGAGTCTCAGTGAACGAATCTGTGCTTTTCAACCGTCGTCGGTGGATTTTATACCGCCAGTTCCCCTGTCGCCCAGGGAATATGCAAATTAAAAATTCAGTTTAGTGATTCGTCAGAAGTTATCATGTGATCAAATAGAGGCGGTCGATAGAACAATATGATGTCATTTTTCAGGGCCGTGATTGGTCAGTTTCGAACCGTTAGTTACGAACGCGTCCAATAAACAAGGATCAATAGCAACCGTCTCTGGGGAGGAGATGCGTCATTATGTTTATTAACAGGGCGTGAGGTCACTCGACGTCTCCAGGTAACTTGTTAACAGATGTTGATTTGTTTACAAAACACAAATCACTTGGGGATGGGTCATTCTCGTAATAAAATAGGTCAAATTGAAGGGCATTATAAGATTTAAGGCCATTGAGAGGACAGAAGACACATATAAATCACATATTGATTGAACTAAAGAACATGCAGGTTTATCTCAGTTGGTTCGAGCTCTGTCACACCGATATCTAACGTTAACGGTAACGTTATGCCGCAAAGTTTATTTGCTTTTACAGATTTGTGTATTTTTCTTTGGAGAGCCTTCATTGAGACTGTGAGATTACTTTTTTCTGTCAACTTTCATAGCATTTTTCCTGCTTATAGTTATTCACCTTAGTGATGCCATTTGAAAAACTAGCCTTTCTTAGTCTCTACCGGGGCTCCGGTGTAAGGAGCCCCGGTACGCGGTAGCATCCGATTTCTACTGGGGCTCCTTACACTCGCTAGAGCCCCGGTGGAAATCGATGGTACACAGGCTATTGAAAAACACCTGTAAAGATTAAAAGAACATCACAAACTTTTCAATTTCACAGTTCAGCTTCAGAGCCCACCTGTTAACGTTAGTAGGCCCATCTAACGTTAGTTGCTGTCTCCCATTTAAGACCTATTCACTGACAAAAAGAAAACAATTCTCCTTCTAACATCAAAAAACCCACACATAATAGGAAAGGTGGGATCTTTCGTCTTCCACTGTCTTCGAAAAAGGAGTCGAACCCAATAACCCAGGATATAGAGTTAGCTTTTACTAATTTTAGACTAGAGTAGACATTTGTGATATTGTTTTTACACTGCTTGAATCTCTCATGTTACCTGCAATTAGCCCACGGGCAAGAATTTGCAATAAACTTTACTTTAAAATAAGTACAGCTTTTCCACTTGTCACCCCACTGTAACAAACAATTGATTATTAGGCCATGGGATAAACTTGTTTGATGTTCATTCCCTTCTGCAGGTTCCCTGATAGACTGGCTACCCTACTCCTGTGTGTCAGACTATGTCCAGTCATGCAGAAGACTACAGACCCTGGCTCCTGACATTGACACAGTCTTCCCTGGTCACTTTGAGACATTCAGTGGACAACTTCTAGAAAATATGCTGACTGACTACATTAATTCTGCAGGTGTTTTTCACAGGTAAGACACAACTGGTGGACAACAGGTAATTAGAGTTCCAGGTGATTGCATAGCAACAATGGTTGTCATGACAACAATGAAACACAACTAAAGGTTCTGAAGTGTGTCTTTGGGTAGTCATTATCCTCTGCTTTTCAACGATAGCAGTTATTTAGAAGATTAGGGGGGAAGCATCAAGGAAATATTTTGTGTTACACCGTATTACTATTAGGGTATTTCATTGTCAACTGTGGCTTGCACGATTCATTCAATCTGCAGGGAATTTACTTACTGGTAACAACAGTTATTGTGATAGCAACCATTTCTTTACAATGTTTCAGAACTGTATAACGTTAACACCATCTTTAATACTGTTTTTTTCTTTTCCTTAAAATTATATAAGGTCACAGCAAATAAATTTTTTGGATAACCTCAGTGCACTAATTGATTATTGCCTGCTTTCAGAAAAAAAATTATAATGTTTTTTTTTTCTTCTGGGGATTGTCGACATGATGAGAAAATACCAAAATATGCGTTGTCATGTTGTTTTTTTGCCCTATCTCACTGTTATTGCAGTCTGCAGAGGATGTCATCCATAAAATTTCTTTGCTGTGGCCTAATGATAAAAATTGATTTTTCAGAGCCACAGCAGGAGTGATTGGTGTCCTGTCCGGAGTTGTGTTGAGAGGAAGGAACACCAACAATATTCCAGCCAAGTGCTGTTTCTATGGCTGTTGTTGTCACTGCTGTGTGTAGCCTATAGGCCAAGCATCACAATCAAGTTGTGCAATGCAGGCAGGGCTTCATGGTTCTTTACCTTCAAGTTTTTTCATGGGAAAATCTTGTAATACTAATAGTGCTGTGGTATTTCTGGCATCAGAAATACAGGATCTTAAAGAAACTACAATGTAGTACAGTGCATAGGGGTTGAGGAAACTAGTTATGTGGAGGTTCCAAGCAAGCTCGCCGGAGTGACTGAGTGTATAAGGGGTTGGTGGTTCTTGTAATTTTTAGCATGGGAATGATTCATGTAATATATAGTAAAGTGATCATAAGGTAAAGTGATCATAAGGTTTTATTAACTTTCATCTTTGAGAGAAAATGCATTTTCCAAAATAATGTCTTGTCACCAAACTTACTTTTTGTTGCAAATAACTTAAATATTTTTTGTTGCACACAAAAAAAAGATACATGTATTGCTCTTTCAAAATAACCAACTTTAATAAAATATTTGGAGTTCTATCTTTCACTTGTGAAGTGAAATGAAGTACATGTACACAGCAGATGAGTTGCATGTACTTCAAATGTTTTAGAATTCTATGATCATGTTGTCTTATTCCAAGTATTATTTACAACAACTGAAAGTGGTTGCTGATCTAGATGCTGTGGTTTTGTGAATTTGCCCACTGGCTGTTCTTATGATACAAAACAATGGTATACTGAAAACTAGAATTGCTAGTGAAATACTCAAATATATACACACATAATAGACTTAGGTATCATACAAACTTAATAGTGGTAACATAAACTGATCTGTCAAAGAATTCAATGTAACATTATAGTGTAATTGTCATTGTAACAACATATTGTGACCACTTGATAAATCTATCAAATGTTTTAATCTATGTTGAAAATGTGCTATATATAGCTTGAAACATAGCTTGTAACACAATTTTGTCATTTTGCTAGTGCTAACCTCAGCTTTGTTGCGAAAAAGATGTTGCTAAGAAGAAGTTGGTGCTAAAATATGCCTAATTGTTGTTTTTGACGCAGTTGTCCTGATTTTAGAGATGTACCACTATACGAGAGCACACAACAATGTAATAGGGAATGCTGCATTAAGGCACAAAAGGTCATAATTTTGTAAAGGTTTCAGCTAAATGGGGAATAACATTGCATACCAATCTCAGTTTAACTAAAAATGTGCCTTATTTGAACGGCATGTTCACCTGTGTTAAGCCATAGTATTAAGTAATTTTTTCCTACCTCTGTGTTGATGTGCAAGTAATGTACATTGAGTTATATGTACATGTAGAGATATATTTAAAGACAGCACAATTTCTATTTCACCAAAAACATGTGTAAATCGAAATATTGGTGACATTCTGCACCAGAAACTGCATGAAGAAAGTTTTTCAACTGCGAATGATTTGCTGTCTTCACTGGACGGGTTGGAACTCTTCCACTCTCTGTAGTAGCTGGTCTGAGTACCCAGGGGAGTAGTACCTGTAACATAACAAGGAAAAACATCAGACGACTCAAGTATAAAAATGAAAACTAGATTCTAAAGCTTTTCATAATCAAAGAAAGGTTATGGGAAACCCTCAAAATTATAACCTGTTGTAACTAAAAGTTTTGGATATAGAGTGAAAATTGAGAAATTAGGCTTTGAGATTCTACAACCAATTGACTGTTAAGGCATAGATGTAAGAAGAAAAAAAAACTTAAAAAAAATACATGGACAAAAGGAAAAAAAAGGCCAAACTTTGTAGACTTCCCAAAAACAACTTTGAAAAATTATGCATGTACCAATAAAGTTATATCCAGTAGCCCGGCATCCAGCCGTATTATAGCTCCCGAGTCGCTTAGAGGACAGAAGAGACTCAGGAGCTATAATACAGCTGGATACCAGGCTAATATCCAGAGGCTCTGTTGTATAATTAGTGTATTTTATAGTCTGATGCCCACTGACCTGACAATCTCCTCAGGGTAGCAGTTGTTGATAGTGTTGATGTACTCGTGTAGGGCCGACCCTGGCTCTGCCTTGATTTCCTGGATCTTCTTCAGGCCTCCGCTGGTCACAAACAACCGCCTGGCCTTAGAGTCATGGGGCAACACCTGTGGGGAGAGAGAGATGCCTTTAGTTATCACATAGGCAACGACTAAACCCTAACAGTTAAATGCAGCTTTATGCATCAAATTTACATGGATTTTTCAGGAATATCTATCCATTTTACACTGTGATTTATTGATTTTGTTAGGAATTCTTTCATATCTTGCATGATATGGCTGTATTTGTGATGATAATGGTAAACTTTGAGACCAACACTGTCCAAATGTATTACGGTACAGATCTGAATCAAGAAACACACAGGACGAAAAAGCGCTCTCTTTCTTGCAAGTCTCAGAATATAAATGTGAAGAAATTTGGTACATTTTATCAAGCAGAGATAATTGATTCTGTAAGGTTACCTTGCTGAACTGTCCGACCACATGTTTGAGGATGTTTGGAGGAGCGTCATGCAGCAGGGGTTCCAGGGCTGGGAGGTGTACACACTTCTGTAGGATGTTCTTCAGTGCCTTCTTTGCCTGGAAAATGCAAAACGTCAGAATTAGGATTAATCTCTACTACAATAAGGAATATCTCTTAAATGTGCATCTTCTTGAAATTCGTCACACCTTTATGTCTGACTCTGACATTTGTACATCTTTTTGTTGTTTCAAGTCACTTCTGCTCCAATGTTTTTCTGTATCTAAATATGACATCATATTTATAACAAACTCTGCATTCAAAAATGAGACAAGCTCCTACCTTGGTCTGCAGATCTTCAGAAGCGTCTGCACGTAAGTAGGAGGCGAGTAGTTTAGGGAGGATGTTGGACGCTGCTACAGCCTTGGCGTGTTCAGGTGTGTGACGACCAATCTGTCCCAGAGCCCAGGCTGCGGCTGCCTGGATGTGGTCCTCTGGCTCTTCAGCAAATGTCACAGCCAACTGGACTACTCCCTATTAACAACAAGCCAATTGTAATTTTTCACCTAGTTTTAGTTTACAAGATACCATTTTTTCTGTTGTTTGTAGCTAGACACTACTTGTTCATACAAGTTTGATACCGATGCCTTTAACTCTTCTAATCCTAAGGACTGAAACCCTTTCCAGTAGCAACAACAGCTAAACAAACCAGATAGTATGTGTGTGTGTGTGTAAGTGACCCCACATTCAATTTCACAGTTCACTGTGACCGATTGACACTAGACACACATACTGTACTAACTCATTTGTACTTTAAAATGAACTTTACATGCAAAATTACAATTGCTTAACCCATAATTGAAAAACAAAGAACTTCTTAATTTTTATCGAAGAGTTTGAGTCTCTCAGTCTCACCTTTGACACAATGACAGCCATGGCGAGGTTCTCGCTGTGTGCAGCCACGTATCCCAGCATCATCACTCCCGGCAGGCGCACGTTTCCCTTACAGTCACCGACGTAATCAACCACAGCAGCCACTCCTCCGGCATTCACCACTAGCTGAGCAAGCTACGGACAGAAGGCATAACAAAACTTTAGTATATCTATTCACAAACTACAAATTGCAATGTCAGTTTGTCTCTTCTGATGGATAACAGTATTCTCTGTGAATAGCACACCTCAGAAAATTTGGTATGCAATTCCTTGTGATAAAAACTGCAAAGTTTCCTTTCAACTAAAGTTGGCTTTCAATACAGATTTTTTTTCAAATTTCTATGATAGAAGATTACTGACAAAAAAAATTCCTGGACAGGAAAACTTTATAGACTCGTAGATTGTTGAAATTTTTGTAAATTGTAGACTCATAGATGTATGCATTAACTGCGGTCGGCTTAAAGTACATAACCAGACTACAAAATGGTGACAAACATGACTCACCTCGGGAGTGTGCTTGACTATCTCCCTGATCAGCGTAGCGACGTTCTTCCTGACGTACTCATCAGGGTCCTTCAGACAGGTGAGCACAGCGGGGAAGATCTCTGCCTCCACGACCATCTCCGCCAGGTCAACCGAGTGTTTGGCAATCTGGCTCAGGGCTGAGAACACTTGGCGCTGCAGAAGAGATTGGGACATAAAGGCATCAGATCTCAGAACATTGACATTTTGCATGTTTTTCAATTGTTCATGAGTGCAGATGGAAAACTAGCCTGATTGAATATCGCTTTAATATAGCAGCCCACCCAACAGCTGCCGGGAGAGGTCAATATAATACAGCCCCGGACAGCAGAGTTTGTGTTAAACAAACTAATAGAAAACATGATACTATCCTGAAAAAAAAGTTCATCTATAAGTTTATGAAATGTTCTGCCTAGTGATGCTGACAAAGAGTGATGGATGTCACTCAAAACGTCTTGAAGAAAATCTCATTGATTGAATTTTTTTTTTTATTCTTTTGTTGTAGCATTTAAAAAGCTAGAATTTCATTTCGATGCTGCTAAAATCTTTACAACTTTGAACTGGAAAAGCAAACTGTTATTTATCAACAAAATATTTGGAAAGTTTAAGGGTCAGATGCGCAGACAACTGAAAACATTACAAAGATGATTTAGAGGCCTTGCAATCACCTTGTGTGGTATAGCTTAACATATGTTTCAAGGGCACTACTACATTAGAATAAGAGCAACAAACCTTGAGTTTGGCATCAGGGTTGAGGATCATCTGTGCGAGGTGAGCGATGGCTCCTGCGTCCACCACGGTCTGCGCCAGTTCAGGGGAGTGTTTGCAGATGTCACTCAGAGCGGAGGCTGAGATCCGCTTCAGTGCCAGCTCTGGTTCCTGGATACACAGCACCAACAGGGGCACAGCACCTGCATCCACTACTGCCTGGGCAAGCTCTGTGGGAGGGAAAGGTAACATGGTCAGTTACTGTAAATTCATTTTTTAAGGGGATTTCAATAAACAGTAGAAGGGAAAGTAGGTTTCCATGCATTGTTTTAAGTTTGCGGTTGAAACTATTCAGTAGTGAAATACATTGGAAATTGGAAACTCGTGGTGCCATGATAACTTTTAGGTCAAGAGGACTAAACCACTGCAAACATTTCAAGATTTACAGTACACTGAAGCAACAATTCTGGAGTTTTTAAAAATAAAGGAAGCATGACTCTGGAGACCGGATCCCTTTAACAGTTTTCAAGTCTTCAGCACTCAAATTGTTTACCCCCTACATCAAAAATGACTGCCTATGAAACAAGTGGTACACAACAGCTTACCAGCATTGTGCCTGGCCACATAGCCGAGAGCCCAGGCTGCGGCCTCCTTCACACCGGGGTCAAACTCCTCCAGACAGATGACCAGTGCGTCCAGGGCACCGCAGTCCACTACAGACTGGGCCAGCTGAGGGGAGTGCTTTGCTACGGCACGCAGGACAAACGCCGCTGCCTTCTTGTAGAACCTCTGTATAGGGAACAATCGTGATTTGTGAATGTAGCAACCAGTACAGGCCTTTCTACCACTAACAAAAGATTAGGTCATAGCCATTATTTCCAGCGTCTAAACATGCAATTGTCCTCTCAGCTTTTACTACAGTGGAACAATATATCACAAGGCATATCCATGAATAGTTTAAATCAGGTTGCTAAATCACTTTACAAACTTTTAAAGGTTTTTGTTAACAAGCAAAGAGTTCAGATACCGAGCTGATGTTTCTGTAATGCCGAGCAAAATAAAATCAGTCAATATTGTCCTGAGTAAGGTCTTTGGTCACAAGAATGTTGGCTAGGTATTAACTCTTTAACTCTTGACTTACTCTTTGGTTGTGTACAAAAAAATTATCCATCATCAACTACTGAAGAGGACTCTCATAGAAATAAACACTGCTTGTTTCAGTAATGTTTTATATATCTTACGTTCTGTTCAGCCAGAGAGTATACCAGCTGGGGCAAGATGTCTCCCTTCACCACGGCCTCCGCAAGGTCGTCGTTATAGTTGGCCAGGCGACCCAGGGCCAGCGCTGACGTCTGCTGGATGGTTGGGACGATGTCCAACAGGAGGGGCCGCAGCAGGGACATAACACCTGGGGTGGGGAGGGGGTTTTGGAGAAACACATTTAGTACAGGGACAATTGTAACATTGTTACAATTGATCATAGTAACAAATACATCTGTGAAAAGTTCCCATTGACAACTGGTATTTGTTGTGTAACTACTTTCATTCTTACTAATCTTAGTTCAAGCCAAGTACAGTGCATAATGTACAAAGGGAACTTTGGAAGGATGTTAAGGTTTAATAGCTGTGCATGTCTGTTCAGAGTTTTATTAGGGACCTGACCCAATCAGTCAAATGGCCTCTACTTCTAGGGGCGTGATTATACTTACATTCTAAGGTTTCTATCCTCATTTTAAATACAAATACAATCATACAAATACTATGCATTTGTTAGAATGATCAGTCGGCAATCTTTAAGACATTAACACAACAATTTCTGTTTATAGTATGATCAGTTCATTCATTAGCATAAAAATTGTAAATCTGTTGGGGATTTAGCTTACCTGCATTCTGCAGTGTTTCTATGTTCTGTGGTCGCGATGCAAGTTCTGCGACAGTCTGTACAAAGGCTGTGCGCGACTTCTGGTACTGCTCAAACACTAGGGACAGGAAAAAGTAACAAAATTAACGTCATTGCAAAAGCAGAGAGGATTTTAAACACTTGAATGTGTGACTGTATGTGTAGTGTATACAAATATTCGTCATAGTTACAATGCACAACAGTGGTAGAAAATCTTCGTTTGTAATACTCTAGCAGCACTACAATGTGCTTTTACAATATGCTTGTTGATTTTTAGAAGCCCAACTTAGGAAAAAAAGTTAAATCCTCTTAAGAGGCCTGAAAAGTGGCATCAATCGATTACAACTTTTGCCACGTTAACTTGACCACACCAACTAAACTCATGATCCTTTGTTTCCCATGACTATTCTTTAAAATATCACCACAAAACGATCAAACCTAAGTCTAGGTACCTTGTAGAATCTGTCTGTTACTCATTTTGCCTCTTCTTCGGGGTAGAAATGCCTAGAAATGTGGGATAAAGAGGAGAACGCCGTCTGCGCGTCCAGTCAGTCAGCGTCTGTGTAGGTTGTTGCTAGGGCAAACAACGGCGCGGAACATGGGTCAAAGGTCAGATTCCACAAACAAATGATTCTCGCGAGATTTGAGTAACGCGAGACCATGTGAGGGGACACCGCATTCAAACAGCAATTCTAAAATTCACAGAAGGTAACACTCCCACGTTTTCTCAAGTTACGTTTCCATAATTATAATTAATAATCATTATGATTTAGTATTATAATTGATTAATATTGTCACATTATTCTCATACATACTCAAGTTTTGACACTTTATTTGCGTTTATATGCGGCTTACCCTTGTTCAACCTTTGACCTCACATTGGAGGACAGCCGACTACCTCTCGTGAAGTTTGTTGAAGAAATACAGTAATTTATTCTCCCTAAATCGTGCCAACTTATTACCATGCCAGCAATGCTGATGGCTGCTGTAGTTCCAAAACTTCATCCCGCGCTGAGGCCCAGTCTTTTGGCCCAAGTGATTGGCAGAGGCAGAGCCTTGCCGCAACGGGAGGCGGTATGTTCGCATGTGTCCTTGCTACTCCTCATTTGGGAAAGTGAAATATTAATTTCTAGAGACATCCTGGAGTCACGACTAACCCCATGACATCCCTTGCGTGTGCACGGCATTCCTTCATACACATACATGCCATTCCATTAACATGGCGGCTTTTATACTGCCTGAGATTTAATGTGATATATGGTCATGCATCGGCTTCTCTCTTCTCCGTACTTGTTATGTCGCTCTCTATCGCTAGGCGACGCTTTACATTTACCATGAAAATTTAATGGTGCCCATCTTCTTGTTTCCTTTCATTCTTGCATTTTCTACCACTTATCTGTACGCCTGCACATACAACACTGTATGAAGGCTTTTGAAGTGAAATTGGGAAGAAGATAATGACATAAAGATTTATTGTGAGGCGCTCATCGTTTATTTTGTGACATCACCGGCTTCGTAAGTTCAGACCAGATCAACATTGTTTGCAGACGAAGAAATTGACGAGCTCACTCATTTTTTGCGGACCGCGGCCTTCTTCAGGTTATGACCCTCTACTTCGAGCACGTGACCCTGCGTCATAGGTGCTAGGGAGTCTATACCCGCCCTGGCTAACTGGCGGTTGGTCCTGATGCAGATGTCCCATTTTATCCCCCTGACAAACTTATCCTACAAATCTCGTAAACTCCACATGTATGAGCGTCACTCTATGTGTCACTGGGACCCAATGGAAAGCTATCAATTGGCAGACATTAATCTAGATCGCAATTTATAGGATAAAAGGCGTAGGCGCTAGGCGTGTGAAAAATCGTTTCCCCGTGTTCAATTTTCCTGCCGTTGAAACGATGGGAAATACGCAGGTCCTTTTGATAACAATAAGCCCTTCATGAAAGACGAAAATGACACGTCCCACCTTTTGGCTGTTCCGCTCAATCCTATCAAATGCAAAGCCTCGTATTGATCGCCCGTGTATGAGACATTAATCAGAACGCGCTTTCACATGAGTCACTTTCGTTCAGCATGAGGTAGGAGATGTAATCAACTGATTACGACCTGACGCGCGGGTCTAACGACGCTCTAGTGAAATCTCAGTCATATTGATTACAGGATTGGATTTTGACCTGATTGTAAAGGGAATGTTATGTGGATCACTGTGACTGGGGATAAACTTTGCCACTTTAACCTGGTTGCATGAGTGACGTTCCTATCATGTAACCAGAGAAAAAGATATTGTTTAGGTCGATATATCCGCCTTTAAAGTTTCTATCTAGCACATGTACACTAGTTTCTGTTAAAAGTGAAATCTGAATAATTGCTCCTTTGTATCACGGATTTCGTACTTACATATGCTGATACATCTGCAAGGTTGGCTGTCGTTCTACACACCATCTTCTGTCTTCTGGTAGATTCTGCAGTCTTAAAAAAGGTCACTTTGCGAAAATCAAACCTCTGTTTAAGACTACAATATGTCGTCACGTTTTCCATAAGTTAATCCATGATACTAAAGAAAATGAACCCAAGGACAGATTTTCTTTCGTCCGTAAGACATGTTAGACATTTCCTCATTCGTGGTGGAAGATTAGTGATGCTCTGAGGAAAGGAATGACTAGGCTTAACGAAAGCCCGGGCGCGTAAGTCCTCGCGTCACTCTCCCAATGTTTAAAGTGGGTCCAGATCGTTTGATTGCTGTGCATGCAGTCGTACATCACATCAAGGAGGTGGTATATAACGTCCTTGATCGCATAGATGTGCATGTAAGTGCTAATGCGTATGACGATCGAGAAAGAAATGGGTAGGTAGGTTAACGGAAAATCCAGGCCTTTCTGAGCCAGCGTAACGCTATCAAATGTTGTAGGTGCTTCCATATGTTTTAGACCGTTTAAAACTGTATCATACATCATCTAGACGTGCATGTACGTGCTAATGCGTCCGAGGATCCGGGAAGGAATGGGTAGGATAACGGAAGATCCGGACGTCTAAGCTCCAGCGAAACTCGCGCTTCTAGAATTCCAGGCCATTTGATCCCCTACGCACAATTGCCATGGTACAACCTAACCATACATCACCTATACATGCATGCAAGTACTGATGCGCCCGTGGATCGCGAAAAGGAATGGGTAGGATAACGGAAAATCCGGACCCCAAAGCTCCAGCGACACTCTTCAAATAAGCGCTTCTGGAACTCCTGGCCATTTTCCCCTACGCATAAGCCACAGTGCAACAATTTTTCAGCTATACACAGTCACTGTATGCAAGTACTAATGCGTCCGAGGATCGCGAAAGGAATGGGTAGGATAACGGAAAATTCGGACCCCTGAGCTCCCGTGAAAGATACCAAATGCTTTAAGCGCTGGAACTCCAGACCATTTGATCCCCTACGTACAAGCCACGGTTCAACTTAACCATGATACATCACCTATACATGCATGCAAGTAGTACTAATCATTAAAATGCGTCCGAGGATCGCAAAAGGAATGGGTAGTATAACGGAAAATCCGGACCTCTGAGCTCCAGTGACACGCTTTAAGCGCTTCTGGAACTCCAGACCATCTGATCCCCTACGTAGAAGCGACGGTACAACTTAACCATACATCACCTATACATGCATGCAAGTAGTACTAATGCGTCCGAGGATCGGGAAAGGAATGAAACTCGAACCCGGGGGGGGGGGGGGGTTCCCGTTAAGTCCAATATTTTATTAAAAGTGCCTCTAGAATTCTAGACCGTCTGACGACCGTAGGTGTACAAATGTATCACTCGTACATCACTTAGACATGTTAGCCAGTGCTAACGCCTTCACCTGAAAGCGCTTGATCTGGAAATGCCAGACTTTGACGCATTACGTAGCCATGTACGCTGTGTGATGAAAAAATCAATGCCATTCAGACATGTAGGCTCTCCGTGCGGGTTAGAATTCCATTCACGGAAGTTAATTTACTGCCCTGGTTTCTCATTATTACAGAGTCGCCTGGTCCAGAATACGTCTTTAATCATTGTGTAGGGTATATCCGTGCTAGCTAACTTCCTTTTGTCTTTGTAGTCAAGACGATATTTCTTAAGTGGCCCAGTCAGTATGTTTAGCAAGTTGCCCAGGTACTCGTATTTGACTGCTACTCGCATTGACGGTAACAGCATTTTGTATAAACGGATCGCGCATAGTTGACATCATGTCATGAATTGTTTGAGGGTTATTGCTTTTTGCTGGATAAGAGAGCATTCCCTTTTATGATGATAGTACTTGAAACTTTTAGTTAACAGAATCCATTAAACCGCCCTTACCCTACACTCCACCTACCTATGTTGGCAGTGCAATATATTTTGGGAATATTCTTACCAATGTTTTAACGTAATACATGTGAATATAGATTTGTTTATCATTATGTAACAAAGGCGTACGAAAAATAGCTATCTGACGGCTCACTTTATTTCGGCCTCATTGTAGTCCGATCCATTCTATCATTACCGAAAACATAACCTTGTTGGCGAAGGTAGCGTTTGTATGTGTGTATTTGTGACTGATATGACCGGCATAACTTTAGAATGCCTGGATGGATTCTATTGATATTTAGTAGAGACCTCGAAGTGATTGAAATTTTGGTCCCTTAGCGACTTGTTACGGTAATGCAGCGGAACTTCCGGTTTTGATATATATCGTTTCTGTCATTTTTCGGATTGCTAATACATATACTCAAGGACCCGAGAGGATGTCACCCATAGAAATAATTGTGCCTTATATTTAATTACTTAATGACTGAGGATGATGCCAACATGTATAAACATTACAGCTTGTGAAGATGACATGTCGACACGACGTATTTATCTTCATATTCATAACTGGCGCAAAGCAGCGTAATGTTTCACTAAAAAGCCATGCATGTTAACAACTAACGGCATTTCTATGGCCTAAGCACGTATGAATATTACATACGTCGAAGTTCGATATCCCATCATTTAAACATGATTGCGCCCTCCACACCGTGTACCACCCTCTAACATGTACACGGCACGTACGTACTCCACTGTGCGTGTTGCGTGCCCGGTGTGTCGTCAGACCGGCAACCTGACATTTAAACTATACGCGGGTCAGCGCTTATATATTGGAGCGGGGCCACTACTCCGGGAGTCGGCGTGATTGCCTAATCTTACTACTCTTCGTGGCCGTGCTCTGTGTTGAAGACAGTGTTTGGTTGGTGTTATAGAGACATGTTGGTCGGCGCCGTTGTTCCGAAGGTCCAAAGCAACTTGCTGCCGCGGCTGGTGCAGTCTATAGACCGGGCCGTGGTGGCGGTTACGGCGGAGAACGTGGCCCTGGTGGCCGTTGAACCGGTAGGTCGCGCGCCGAGCTCTCTCCAAGCAGATCTTCGGAAGACAAGACCGTAATGTGTTTTCAGACTGACAGACTTTCCAAAGAACAACGTGACAGTAAGAAGACCCTGCGATCGTGTCTTTCGACGTCTGCTTGGAGAATAGATCGCGGTTTGTTTGAGACTGGGAGACGATTACCAAACCATAGGCAGCTGTGGCGCTGGGATTTAGTGTCCCTTTTTACTGCTTAGGGGCCATGACAAGGTTGGGAGTGACGTCATGTGGCTGGCGGTCTGTTTGGGGTGGTCTTGAGGGTACTGTACTAATGTAATAGTAGGAAGTACACATTCTGTGCAATATTGGTGCATACGTTGTAAGTCCGGACTTGTTCAGTGCACCGTGTCAACGATTCTAAACTTACCCCTGTTTCCGATCCTAACCATTACCTAGTATGAAATTCGCACGCTATGACAATTACTTAGTATACCTCCTGTGCGTATGTGTTTAGTTGAGTATGTTTTATTGTAAAGTGTAGTGTTAGTAGAAACATTGGAGTCAAACAATAACGCGTTGTCGTTTAACCCAATAGGTTCCTCCCGTCTTGTCAAATTTTGGGGCCCCACTTTCTCGTTATGTCATTAGTGAGTTCCTAGCAACTAATGGTATTGGTGTTTGCTCATAATATTTAATACGTGCGCGCACAATGGTTCCAAGTGGGTCACCAATATATCGGAAAACAACAGTGTATTTAAATGAAGTAATCTGTAGTTAAGATTGGATGATCTGGTTGTCGAGGCATTTATACATATAGTTGTCGATGCCGTGGCCGTCAATGATATCATAGCTAATGCATTTTCTATAACAGTGCTTGTATGCGATTCTCACTTCACACGTAGCTATAAACGACAAAACAAAAAGGCTATAGGATAGTCTTGTTTGTTATCGTAAAGGGAGGGGGTAAAATTAAACGACCGCGAAAGAAGGGCGTCTTTCAAGTCGAGCCGGTTTCTCAGTGAGTTGTAAAGACGACATCTGCCACCTGGCGTGTGATTTTTGCAAGTGCAATATGTCTTAACGCGATTTTGCATGTGCAATATGTCTTTACGCGATTTTACATGTGCAATGTGTCTTAACGCGATTTTGCATGTGTAATGTATATTTACGCGACTTTGCATGTGCAAATATGTCTTAGCGCGATTTTGCATGTATATGTGCAATATGTTTATACGTGTTTTTACATGTGCAATATATCTTTACACGATTTTATATGCTATAGATGTCTTTACTCCATTTTGCATGTGTATGTATGTCTTTACATATGATTTTACATGTAAAATATGTCCTAACGCGATGCTACATTGCACCAATACCCACTGGGTTATAAGTACAGGCCACAAGAAAATGATAGTATACGGATACATGTATACATTGTCCTGCTAGCACAAGAATTATAATCTCAAGTTCTTGCTCCTTTGTGATGGTGAAAATGTAAGAACAAATATGTTTCGTAATCGAGGTCATTAGCAATATGAATATGTCAACATATACTTAACTTATGAAATAGGGAAACATAGATTGTAACCGTCTACAAAGTTAGGCTTTTTTGTAAAATTTATATTCTATGACAGCAGCATTGATCGTACCTAGGGAACGTTTCCCGCCAAATCTAACACACGAAATGACAGGTTAAGTGCCGCCCCTATCACATTTCTTCTGACCTCATGACCTCACGCAAAGGGCGCTGCAGTGGTTAGATTTGATTGGTTGAAGAGTTAATGCAGTTAGAGTATACTGCCGTCAAAATTGCAAAGTGTGACGTGACCTAGTTTTCCTGCCTAGGCGGGAGACTTTCTAGTTACAAGGTTTTTGGGCAAAATGTCATAATTTCTTATCGAGAAGGTCTTGACGCTAGGCTTGGTGTGACACTCTTCTGTCTTAAGTAAACGTGCCGTCTGCTTCTGTCTCCGTTATCTCTTTCTATCTTGTCAGTCTTTTAATCCTTACCACTTATAAGAAAGTACATTTTTACCCTTAGGGCATCCTATTTCAGTGGGTTAGAGAGAAAACACCGTGACCACAATGCAAATGCACACTAAACGAATGAAAACTTGTCGATGGGGCGATGGTTACTTTTATAGGGGTTAGACGTCCAGGTTAACAATATCTAAAGACAACTCTATTTCTACTACTGGGTAAAATTCGGAGATTACATCTGTGACATCCATCACTCATCTTCAGCGCCATTCTAGAAATTTTATTCAGTTGTAGAGATTGATAACACTATATAATGTATCACATTATTACCTCCATGAAATGTCATGGAATGGAGGTTACATTTTCTGTTATGTGTCTCTGTCTGTGTAGATGATTACTCAAGAACGGCTGGATGGATTGGTTTCATACTTGTTGTGTTGGTGGGGTGTGATGAAAGCTCAAATCGATGAGATTTTGGGAGCCGTATCTGTCGTTATAATTGATGTAATAATATCAGAAATCACCCCTATATTTGAGATATATTGGTACAGGCATCGTGCTTTATGTGTTTGTTAATGGGCTTAGCTCCAAGCAGATGGTGAGGTGACAGCTGTTTGGGGAACCTCGAGTTTTTTTTAATATGATAATTAGTTTTATTTATGTCTGCTTAAGATATCATGGAGATGTGAAGCGTAAGTATAATTGTAAGAAGTTGAGGTACATTTAACGATAATGCTTAGCAGGTATGGATGTCTCACATACTGTACTGCTGATTTGAGTGACATGGTGATTAAAATGCCATTAGGTCCTCTCATCTGGGTTGGGTGTCAGAAGTTTTATGGGCGATACAGATGTTCTGATTTTGTTACGATAAGGGATAGTTGTTAGTTGTCTCTTTCGTAGCCAATGGTACTTGTTTTTTAGCAGACGGGGTTGGCGCCAAGTATTCATCTTACAGTTGGTGTAGGGCTGACAGAGGAAAGTGTGCATCTCGTTTTTGTACCGTGTGAACAGCTGATGTTATGACATATTGGTGGAAAATCAAATCACCATCTGACTAAAGTTGGCCACATCCCTTCCTCTTTCTGAGTTTCCCAACTTCCTCCCACCACACCGCTCTGAGGCACATAGTCGAACCTCAATAATGCTGACAACCTTAGACATTGTAAATGCCAAACATCAAGCTTAAGGAACACCACGCTACCATATGCCGTCGACCTCTTAAACGCACATTATACAATTAAGTGTCACATTTTGATAATTACTAATCAGATGGACATCCTCTGTGTCATTAAATAAATACACCACTACATTCCCATAACATTTATATTATATAACCATTACTCTCAAATACAACCGACTATAAACATACATACCATCCACAAAAAAGCAATAAATATTTCATGGAGGTATGAGGTCCCCGAACTCTAGTTACCATGAATATTTTTTCTGCGCTCTGTATTTTTTGCAAATCTCTATCTGTTGCCCATTGCCAAAAACAGACTTGTCAAGTTATGAGTTAGGACTTAAATTTGTCAAAATCAGATGAAAAAGTTACTACGTTACCAATGGAGTTATCCAGGCGGTAACCCAGGTGTTTTATGTTGCTAATAATTGCCATAAGGGGTAAATTCCAATAACGTTGAATTGAATAAGGTCCAAAAATGCTCCTCTTTCCTCCGGCAGAAATGGCCGACTTTTGGCCGTCTAACTTACCAATTGCCCTATTTCTACCCGACTGTGCTTATCTATCAAGTGTGGACAGTATACAGCAAATGAGGTAGAAACAGTGAAACGGATGACTTGTTTCATTCCTCGAGCGTATTACCCCTTAAGCCAGGACTAAGTGTAAGATATCCATGGTAATGTCTAACGTCAAATGTTACTGTAGACAGTCTCGCCCACGGAAGCAAGCTGGAAGAAGAGATATCGTTGTTTTTGCCGAGGCTTTCCATTTATCTCAGCTCACAGCTGTAATTACGTACCGTCTGGAAGCCCGTACTCACGGCAATGTTATGTAGTTGTGCCTGTCACGATTGCCATTTAAAGTCAGGGGCACGTATTGATAACTTACGTACACTTACTAGTAGTCCTGACTTCCATACAGATCTCATACATGAGTGAAGTCTTGCTAAAGGTTTGTTCACACGTGCGTATATATGTATGCAAGTCCGTGTGAGGTCCGTTTGGAACACGTGCGTATATATGCAACTCCGTATGAGGTCCGTATGGAACACGTGCGTATATATGCAAGTCCGTGTGAGGTCCGTATGGAACACGTGCGTATATATGCTACTCCGTATGAGGTCCGTATGGAACACGTGCGTTTATATGCAAGTTCGTATGAGGTCCGTATGGAACACGTGCGTTTATATGCAAGTCAGTATGAGGTCCGTATGGAACACGTGCGTATATATTTAAGTCTATATGAGGTCCGTATGGAAGTCTTAGCCTCTACCAGGCCCCACAGGTCGCTAGAAAAACAGTAGAAATTGAACACACATAGACAAATAAAATGTCAGACAAGTTAGCTGTTCGAGGAGTATGGTAGCTCCTCTGGCATATTATCTCGTTATATTTGTCCAATTTCTTATTATTCTTCCAGTGACCTGTGGAACTTCTCTGTGGACCCTAGTAGAGTCTAAGACTTCCATACGGACTTCATACGGACTTGAACGTATACGCAAGTGTGAACTTACCTTAAGGCCCCTTTTAAACTAGACGGCCATCGGGTTGCGATCTAACTCGGATTTGTGTTACTCTTGAATTCATAATTAGAATTATGATCCAAAATGTAGAAGTACTATGACAGAAAATAATAATGAAACACACAAAACATTAAAAAGATTCGTTTTTATCTATGAAATTTGTTAATTGATCTGCCAAATCGCTCGGCTACAGCGAGGTCGCCACCCTTGTGGAATGGGGATGTTATAGGGGTTACGGGATATCCCATTATAATCCCTTCATCTGTCTGCTGCCAATCGATTTTTCCGCAGGTCAGTTGGTTTCATCATAGCAGGATCACGGAGTCCACATTTGTAACGACCACAATTCAAAAGAACTATGATGTATTTGCCATTTCCTACGTTTGTAAATGAATCTCTGTGAAGTTTTCTGGGCACAGTTATGATTTTGATTTCGAGGTACTCAGGCGTTATTAATACTTGTTTTTACCAATTTCTACGTTTTTAGATTAATATGACTCTCTGTGGAGTTTGGCAATCAAAATTATAACTAATGTCTATACACAATCGTAGTTATGGTTTTGATTTCGAGGTACGCAAGCGTTTTTAATACTTCATATTACTAATTCCTAAGAACTATGATGCATTTGCTACTCTAAGTTTGTAAATAAATATGAATTTTCCTGTAATTGAGCATGGTTCTTTTTGGAGTTTTGTACGCCACACACTGTGGTAGATATGATTTTGATTTCGAACTACGCGAGCCTTTAATAATTTATTAGCATTTTATTTTGATAATTGATGAATCAATATGTTGCCGTCACGAAGTTACACACACTACATTCGAAAATTATTTTACAAATGCTTCTTAAGTAAATGCATTAGACCGCCACGGAAGATGCAATCGCTTTAATAAAAATCGCGAAATCCTTTTTTTACTGAAGTGGAAAAAAATCGATTGAAGAGCCGAGCTGTAGGGATTCCTGCACGCTATCGTGTTGCAGGAGGAAAATTGAGTGAAATTATCCATGTCCAAGTCATAAAAACTAGATAGTTTATAGTGATGTCTGAATGGTCCGGAAATGAAGGAAATATACGTTCGAATGCTTTCATCAATTCATCATAACATGAGTTCCCCGTGGAGTTTCAAGATGGCTTGCTATAGATTTAACCATGGGATGTCCCTATCAGTTTAAACATATCCGGATGTGCAAGGCTACGGTAGTAGTGGTAATCATTGGACGCGTAATGGCATTACAGAAAGGAGAGACATCAAAGGGATTGCTTAGTCAAGAACGTAAACGTATTTCACATACACTGAACGCTGGCCCTTTTAGTTCTGTAGAATAATCTAGTAACACTGCATTTGCCATGTTTGCAAGTCAACGTTTACAGTGACCTTAATACGACGGTGTTCTAATTAATAAATGGGCGAATAAACGAAGAAAACCTAGTTTTACGCTATAAGGATCTCAATGGTGTGGCAGATAGTCATGAAAGTATAGAAAAGAGACTGTGGCAACGTATTTCTTGTGACATTTGATGCCAACTGATAACCAATGGTCGTACAAAACAGCGCTAAATACACTATCAAAAGTTTCAGAAAGTTTGTGGCGTCCCCCGTCTCTACTCAGTGACTAACCCTGCCCCTTTGTTCTACAGGTGCGACAGTACACAGATAAGGGTGTTGTTGCAGTGAAGACGCCGTTCAAAGTGCAGCTAGGAGAGGGGAAACTGTACGCCTGGTGTAGCTGTGGACTCAGCAAAAAACAGGTCGGTACAAATAAAGAATCGTAAACAAAACAAGAGCTATCTAACGCCCCCCAATCGTGTCCAAAGCTTGTTGAGAACACGAGATAGCAAAACCAAAAGAACCGCTGTTGTACCAAGGGAAGCCGCTAGGGCGCCCAAAATCTAATTATTGCCAGTGTTCGCCACACCCCACCAACACATTGAGTATGAAACCAATCCACCCAGCCGTTCTTGAGTTATCTTGTTGACAGACACACATCAACCCTACTCTAGATCCAATTCGCTCTTCTGGTCCCATTCAAGCAAAATATGACTCTCGCATGACTTATCAAAATTAATAATAGCAGACAATTATTAAAGACAAGAAGGCAACGTTGCCGATCAACTCTCAGCCGCAGATGATCTAGATAGCTCACGACCAACTCTCAACCACCATGGTCGCTATGTGTGACAGGCGCCAAAGGATCTCCAAACAGATATAGGGGCGAAAGATTGCGACGTTTCTGAATGCAAGTGCTTACCTGACAAGCATTCACTTCAACTGGAGAAGCCAGCAAGTTACGATCTTCCACCCTATATCTGCTTGGAGATTACTTCAGCGCAATCTTGCCACCCATGACCTCAAGCCGGGGACAGGGTATACAAGGACGCAGTGACCATATATGGAAGTACAAGTTCCTGGACGAAGTTCAAGTGCATACCCATTTAGCATCAGTCTCCAGCTGTGCTGCTCACGCTATGTCTTCCCAGTAGACTGTCTGGCGGATAATAAAATCTTTCCAGGAAAGAACTGCCGAAGAATAACATATCACAGTACCGTATTTTCTCGAATCAAGTACGTACTTTTCAAAATTGAAAAGGTGCTACAAGTTGTTGCAAAAGTTGGGGTGGGTACTTTATTTAAGTTTATCCATTTCACCTTTCAGTCCCACAGATCTGTCAGAGACTTGCCCCAAATCAGGGGTGCGTATTTTAATTTAAAGTGAGTACTTTGTTCGAGAAAGTATGGTAGTTCATTTCACATATAATGCACGTACGTTGACTGATCAATGCTGTCACCTGAGTCTATAACACAAGCACGCTTACCGACGTTTGGCTGACAAAAGTTAACAATACAAGTTTTTACAATACCTACCTTGCATTTGAAATGTATTTACCTTGGCGGTAGTACCCAGGAAAAAAGGCTAAATTGAAATATAACGCATTAAGTACTCTATATGAACAAGGTACAGTTAATTTTCGGAAACAAAAAATAATGAGCGTCTTTTTCTTCTTTGAATGTATCTGGGCCGGCTACGAGGAATACATTGTAAAAGAGAAACAATAGAAAACTTTGAGACTGTTCAAAAGTTGTATAAGCTATGATGTATTGTTAAACTACCCTAGGCCTCTCACTAGTACCCTATAGCTATACTAGAGATGGGCCTCTAATTCTCTTACGTATCCATGTATGCACACCCAGTAGTGCAGATGGCAATGTGATGGGATAAACATCAGTATGATCAAACGAGCTTGTACAAAGTAGTATCCCCACGCTTGGCTGATCTGAATTTCCCGTGAACGTGCATATTTTTCAAACGATTACAGCTAGTGGTGCGTACCTAAACTCATATTCAGGTGCAGGTCCGGATTTAGGTCCAGCAATTCAGGTTCAGGTCTGGACTTTAAGTCCGGACCTGAACTCATCATTGCATATCATGTGTGCTAGAATTTTTTCTTTTTTGAGAGGGAGGGAGGATAGTGCATATCAAATTGCATGTTAGCATGAATTGACATGCAATGTGAAAAATACATACAATTTATATACAGCCAGTGTAAATACAAAGGTCAGTAATAAACACGAAAGGTTTCTTGTTTTTTTCTAGTGCAAATTTCACTATCTATGGAAGGTTTTAGATGGTTTAGTCTAGAACAAAAAGGGGAAAATAAGTAAGAGTATTCTTGAATTGAAACACCGCCCTTTTTGCAAGACCGTACTTGGTTCCCGACATTTAGTTGTTTTTTTTTTGGACTTGCATGGACCTAAACATTTTTGCAAGTCCAATTCCAGTTCCTGTTTTTAGGTATGCACCACTAATTACAGACAGACATACACGGCAAGCGGAATGTCTCTGTTTATCGCAGCCCCCGCACGTTAAAATCAAATTGAAAGTACTTAATTTGCACGGGTAATCTAGTCATACTCCATTAAGGGACGGTGCAAACGACCCGCAGCAGATTTCCGAGCGCATTTTGACGAGAGAAAAAGCCCAATTAGTAGGGGCGAGGAATAAAGATATGCGTGCATGAGAAATATTTCGATAGAGAGAGATGTAATCTTAGTTCTTGTATTTAGCATTACATCGGTATCTTATGTAGAACGCATGGTGAATTATTCGTTCTTTCAGACCCCTGTAGTGCCTAATGAATGACACACGGTGCAGCAAGATCCGTTGCAGTTTCAAAGTATATTTTTACACGGTGGGGTTGCTAGCCCTTCTAAACCCTTTTGACGTGCTCAAGACCCCTGACACTGATTGGAACTAAGAGTTCAACTGTGAGGCTGCTACCAGTCGAGCTACAGGGACATCCCTTTGCCAGGGACATGATGAGACATGATGGGAAATATATCTTCGAATTCAACGTTTTGCAAACCTTACCAGAAAGAAATGAGCAACATAAAACGAAATACATCAAATCGCAAGCTGAAAATGTATTTCTTCTCAAAGTTTCATGGATTCTTTTAAATCTCTATTGTAAGGCAGCAAAATCCTTAGCTCAGTTGGTGGCACCCAGTTTGACATTGATGTTTTTCTAAAGCCTTCCTAAAATAACGCAGTAGTCATTGACTTTTCTGTAACCCCTATTAGCGTTCCTTCTACACATGGCTGACTGTATCCCACTAGGTAAGAAAGAGTGGGTGTAATTGTCCAATTTCTTCTCCTATTCAGCATGCGCCGCTTATTTTAAGAGCCATAATCATCTGTTCTGAAGTTTTGATTGCTCTTGGCCGAACTTTTCTTGCAATTTGTAGTCCAAGGATACCGTCTTGGGTAACCGTGGTGACTCAAGTGTAGAGAAGTGTAAAAGAGTGGAACGAAATAGTGCAGACACTTCTTTCGCGGCCGGCGCCGATTTTATAACAAGGCAGTTTGCCGTCGACAGTCCTGGCCTTACTTCAAAGTTAATGGTCGTTAAAAGTCATTATGATTATGATTATGATTCCAATAAAGAAAGGGAATTGGACATAACGAAATTTTCAACGGCACAGCACTAGTGTTTGTTCAGGAATGACTACTTGCTTCTATGACGTCACTTTCACGTGACCTAATTATAGAGAAAAGAGAGAAGAGACTATGTAGATTTTAGATGATATAAGATGTAACCTGTTTCACGTATATTAAAGTTATCCAACCCAATGCATTTAGCCCATGTTGGGCAGGAATATGCAATAAAGATCATTGTCATTGTCATTATCAAATGTAGCAGATAGCTTGTGGCGTCCTCCGTCTCTTTTCAAGAAAATCGTGCTGGAATGGATGGCAAGTGGTCGGTAGTTTTGATAGACCCGAAACCAAGTGCAGTCGGGCCTCGTACCAGTACCCTAGCTATACAAAGAAGGGCCTCTAATTCTCTGTTGTACCCATATATGCACATCCTAATTATAGGTAGCCTATTGCTACTCTCCAAACAGAGGTTAGGCTCCGGCTGTTTTTTAACGTTTTTTTAGTCGTTTTTATCGGGCCTTCTATTTTTTGTTATATCTTGCTGTGTCAAAACGTACTTCAAGAAAAATGACAAAATAGAAAACCAGATAAAAACGACTATAAAACGTTAAAAAAACAGCCGGAGCCTAACCTCTACTTGGAGAGTAGCCTATGGCGTCCTCTGTCTCTTTGCGAACAAATGCGATTTCTGTCTCTCCTTAACGTTTTTTTCATGCTTGAATGGATGACAAGTGATCTGTAGTTTTTAATAGACTGGAAACCACGTGTAATTGTAGTAGTTATTGTGTAGTGTCGACACCTTATCAAATACACCTCAAACTCCAAACATGAGGAAAGGGACGGACATATTTGCCCGATCTAGAAAACAAATACAAACACTCTCAGAATGCCTAAAATTGCCATTACCCGTGGGGGTTCTGCTTGCCCCATGAGATGGTGAACATTTCCTCTTACACTTCACAAACGCGGGCAATAATAACACTTTAAAGTTCCCCATGTCAAAAAGTCAACACGGGGAAAACATTAATGTATGGCCTTAGTTTCAAAGGTGCGTCGTTAATGGCACTTTTTGAAGTCTATTTTTCGACAAGGCATTTTGAAAGCTTCTACTCAGGCACTTGAGACTGTCAGGGTGAAAGGTGCATGGTGCTACTTTGCTTAGATCGAGCTGCAGCCGCAAACATAGTACGATTCGTGACACAATTAATCGACAAGATTCTACGACAAGAAGACAGATGAAGTTCGTACGACAAAACCACGGCTGTCCATTTTTAGTTTGCTGTTGTAAATTTGTGCACGCGTGCAGTATGCGACATGTGCCTTTTCCTTCGAGGAGTATACGACAACAATACAGATGACGTGCGTGCGACAGAAGCACGACTGTTCAATTTCACTTGTTGTCGTAGACCTGTCGTGTGTGCGTTTGTAACAGTGGCCTAACTTGAATATATAGTAAACTTTCTTCCAACACAAAGGCATACACCGATCAAATTTTCAAGGACCACTGTCGCCTTCGTCAGGGTCAATACTGATGACCAATCACGTCAGAACGTAAAATCGCGACAGTAACAAACACGTGATCTTATCAACACGTAATCCTGTGGATACGTGATGTCAGCAATTAGTCAAACGTGCCAGGAAGTTTATAACGCCCACCGTCTCTGTTCAGTGATAAGCTGGAGTGCCCTGATGTATATGACCTCCTTTATATCTCTTACAAAGCTATGAATGTTCAGCTCCAGAAATAAGAAAGTCTTTTGAAGACGCCACAAAGAAAGGTCAAATGAAGGTTTCCCATGCGATCCCCATTTCGCGATGCTACATCAATCAACCTGCTAACGTTGTCTCCGACTGTCCTGGGCTTTCGCGTGACGTCACGGGACTATCCAAATATGGGCATCCGCCATCTTTGTGTCCCATTGCTTCACCGTCCCTTCATTAAACATTAACACGCATGGTAACGGCCGTGAAATTGAATTCAAAACTAGACCCACAACTCGTTGTTATTTATAGTCCAAGTTTCTCTAGCCATTGGGCCATAGTAAAATGCATTTATTCTCTTTTATAATGAATAAAAGAGAATGTTGTATTAAAGGATCATGCTATAATCATCATTGAAGAAAGTTTATTTCCCAAAAGAGAGACGTGATAATTTGAAGTCATGTACTGGGAAGTCGGCCTGATTCCCTGGATCTTAGATACCAATTTTGGATGTCGTACATATGAAATTATATCCTACAATATAAAGATTGTTCATCCTTCTTGTAATCATACCGGAAGACAATAGAAGTTTGAAATTTATTTCCCATAAGAAAAGGGTAATAATATAAGGTGATGTAGTGGAAAGTTGGGCCTAAATCCCCGACGTCCATTTTTTACAATGTTCATATGAAAATGAAACACAAATAGTGCTCAGAAGTCTTCTAATCACATTGGAAGACAAGTGCAGTGAGAAATTCATTTCCCCAAAGAAAAATGTAATACTTCTACATGATGTAGGTCTAGATCCCTGGATCTTAACTGTCCATTTTGCGGTTATTTTAACTTGATCATTGTTTCAAAACAAAAGACGTTTGCGACCATACTGTAAATCATAGAAAGAAGCCACAAAATGAGCAGTGGAAAAAATATTGCAAATCTCTTACTAATCGACGTGCAATTCGAAATTCAAAGAAAATGAGGAAGAAGACAAATAAAGAATGTATTGTTTGGTGTTGTATCATTTTCTGTGTCTTCAGTCTTCAGTGGTTTGCTCAATCTTCCTTTTTTCTTCGCACGCTCGCATACGTTTTAGGTGCACACCAAAGGATTCCATCCATACAATCAAATCAGTACGGCCTTAACCTTATTTCCCATAAGAAAAGTGGAGTGATATAAGGTGATGTAGTCGAAAATTGAAGGATTTTTGTTTTTAGTGTGTACTATATATGTATTCATCTTGTGTGGAATTAAGATGATTTTTACCCTTTTTCTTCGCACGCTCGCAGCAGTTTAGGGTGCACACAGGCCAGAGGATGTCATCCATACAATAATATCAGTACGGCCTTAACCTTAGACGGATATTCGTTTTCAGTTCGAGTCTCGCCCATCCATATTGTCTGGGGGCCCGCTGAAGACCGTACGGTATTACCTTATTACCGTAACCTTGCCGCAACCTCAAGGTCAATCGGAGTTTCCCGCGGAAATTGGCATTTGACGCGGCTAGGGACCTTTCGCTGCACTCTTATCATGTTTTTGTTTTGCATCTAAATTATCTCTCAGAACAACGTTTTTCTTCTCGGTTTATATGCGTGAAAAAGTACAAAGCGCTAAAATAACGATTTTGAGTAGGGATACGTACAAAACAGATACGTTTTGCAATCGTTGGATATCTAATAATGTATAGCCTTTTGACCTAATTCTAACGAAATCAATTACTAGTAATTTAGAGAACACACCACTGGCTACAATATCATATTACAAGTACCAAAATCTTGTTTTGGTCTAGAAGGTTTTCAAAAATTAGAAATAGAAACTATTGTCTTTTTCTTACAATTGTTCTTTATCTAATATCCTATAGCCTCTTTGTACGATTCTAACGTAATCAATTAAAAGGGATGTAACACTGGCTACATTATCATGTTACAAGTACCGAAACCTTGTTCTGAGCTCATAGTGTCAGTTCTCTGGACACAATACTAACATAATCAATAAAATAAATGTAATCTGAAGTACAGTATCAGATTACAAATACCATAACATTTATTTCGATAAATAAGTTTAGGGCGTAGCAACTGCGTTGACAACAGTCGTCATCACGTTACGTCGTATCATATGTATTTATCTTGACGTCTTTCGGAGATTCAGTGTCCTTTTTTCATGTTTAAGCAGCTAAAATGATTTCTATCTAAATACCTTAATCATTACAGTCTTAAGAAACGATGCAAAAAGATATACACAAATGCTGCGTGGATTATTCTTCTTCGTTATCGTAATTAATCGTCGGTGCCCCCAAGTGCACTTGCCGACGTGATTAAACGGTCTAGACTACGAACCCAAAAACAGTATGCATTAGTCATGTTGGAAATATTGTGGCCTTTTCCTTTGAGTTAATTTGAGATGTCTGTCTGAAAAAATACGCTTTTATGATATTGTTGTTTTTTTTCTCGTGATTTTCATTTTGTACGTAAATATGTCTCAACGTCCTTTCTTAGGTAAAGTCGCTATTGATACCAAGATGGTATTGATACTAAGACGAAGTCGCTATTGATACCAAGACGAAGATGGAAAGTTTGCGACACATTCGCAACCGATCTCGGCGTTGAAAATAGACTTAACTTCGCCAAGAAGGTTATGTTTTAGCAGCATCCGAGGAGTTGTATCTATATTTGGTATGTAGGTAGGTCTTGACTGCACCTCGAAATGATTAGATTTTGAGCACCCTAGCGGCTTTCTGTGGTAATGTAGCGGAACCTCCTGTTTTGAAATCCCGTGTTCTTAACAAGCTATGGTCACGATTTAGATATTGTAGTCGGGAAGAAAGGGCATGATTTTCAGCTGCAGATTTTTAAATATGAAATGATCTGTACCCAAAGGCCAGTGTACCCATCAGAATCATATTCATTGTGACTCGAGTTCTTGAAGACAACACTGTAGTAAGTTGTTCACATTTTGTGTATAAAACTAAGTTTCAACAGTGATGAAGACGTATGAAAGCCTTGGGAATTTATCAAAACCATTTAGCTGCAATGTATCATTAAAGGCGCATTAAAATTGACTGATGATGATTGTGAATAAAACCAAAGTAGTAATTCAATGAAAAAGTGCTGTCAATACGCATGACACACTCATTTGTCTCGCTGGCAGTTATCTAATAATTAATATTTAATGTTGCGGCACACTGCGAACATAATCAGACAGTCGACTGCGTATGGACGACAGGAATATTAATCATATCTCTACATTATGTTTCCCTAACCGTGACCTTGGCGTAGAGGTCGAAGCGGAATATCTTCTAGACGCTGACATTTCAGTTGACTGGGGATTCTGTATAGACTTAACTGTGGTTTTAAAGGGATATAATGCGGGCATTTCTAAATCAGATATTCGTACAACATCTTTTTATGTATGGCGAAGGCACAAAAGCACAAACGAACATACACACACACACACACGCGCACACACACACACAGACACACACACACACAGACACACACAAGCAAACACACACAAACGAACACACACAAGCGAACATAAAATCGTACCAGACACTTGGGGCCTCGAAAAAAAATAGAACACGAATTCAAAAGAATATAGTGAAAGAAAATGAGCATAGTCACTACAATTACATTTTTTTGTTACATCATTTGACAGAACAATGTAAACAAGATTTCGTTCATATTCAAAATCGTGATTTCCGAAAGATCCCGTCTCGTTCTAGTTGGATCGATGAGGGCTATCTCCCCTCTCTGCATGGGTGGCGATGGATCCATCCACATGGAGCAGAGCCTGGTCACCCTTAGATAGTGATGAATGGTTGGTGTGTGAGGGTGTCACAGACGTATTGATGTCCGCGGCGGTACAGGGGGGTAATCATTTAGGATGATCAGCCGGGTAGTTATGCTCAGCACGCGCATTTTGGCGCACTTAGAGAGACTTTTCACAGATGAGTCTATCTGTACCATCAGTCTGTCACAGATTTTGCTTGTTTTTATCCATTTGCGGTTTGTTTTTCTATCATCCAATTCAAAATGAAAGCTATTTCACGGAGTTTTGAGCCATGTGCATCGTCCTTCCTCTGGATTTTGACCGACTTTCGTGATGCGCATTGATCTGAGAGACGGTGGCAGGTATCGACTTCAGGGGACCTTTGACCCACCCCTGACATCACACATTCTAAAATTGGTGCCTGTCAGGAAAGTGGGTCAAAGTCCTAATGAAATTTAATGACCGTAAAATCAATGATACGCCTTCGTTTTTTTTATTTTTGATAAGGCCATGTTGATTTGATTATATGGATGACATCCTCCGGGAACTCCAAAACTGATGCGAGCGAGCGAATAAAAAAAAAGTTTGGCCAAAAAAAAAAGTTGCCTTCAGTATGAAATCTAATGAAATCAAAGTGGCCAGGAAGGTTGAACATAGGACTAAACACACATAGTATGGTATACCAACAGTTTGGTGTAGGGACCAGTACATCATACGGGTGCAAAACATTTTTTTCTTCTTGGACCAATCCGAAAAAAACAGACCTGAACAAAAAACAGAGGAACAGGTTTCGCCAATTACAAAATGGACACACTATGTCGGCAGCCATTTGGGGTCTAACCGGGGGGCCAAGAAGACAACAAGAGCGAAGTCAAGTAGAGTTTATAGTCAATTGCACCAAGTTTCTACAGTCAAAGGTACAGAGACAGTTAGCCTGTATTACATGGAGATGGGATTTTGAAATGCAGTGGGAGTCCTATAATCCACCAGATTCCTTTATGTAGCAAAATTTACCAATTACCATTGTTTTGAGTATTGTCAGTTCTCAAGTTTCCACAATCAGGTCCAGGTTCATGTCCGGACCTGGAAATGATCCTCTGGACCTGAATTTTCTGTACTGGTACCTCCTCCAACCAACAGTAGATTTTTTTTCTGTCCTTTCACATCTTATTCTTTGACTTTAGATTTATTTTGGCATTCTATGGCATTAGTTATCTGTTTTCTGATACTTTTTTTTCAATCTACGGAATATTTGTGCTCATTTTACAGCTGCTTTGCACAATTTATTGTGTGGTCGAAAACTTTTTTTTTTTGGAAATGGCCGAAAATTGGTGCGAGCGCGGATGTCATCCATATAATCAAATCAACGTGGCCTAAAGGTAGAAACTTGAGCTATAATGGTTGCAAATGCATGTTATTCTGACGCGTTTGTGTTAGAATCACATGTGTAATGCCTGATCTGACGGCATGATACTATTCTACGGTGTTATTCTATAATGACAGCCGTTCTGACCGCCGTTCAGTTCCTGTTCTATGACCATTCTGTGATGGGTGTCATTGTATTCACAACTATATTGTTATTCTATAGCTCAATGTGTCAATGATACAATGGTTTGTGAGGCTAGCTTACCATTCTACGATTGTTGTTCTATGATGACAATCACTCTGATCGGCGTTTTGTTCTTGCTCTAAAACAATTATGTGATGGTACTATTGTATTCACAACTTGTGTTTATGTTACCATAGATATTTGTGACGGTAGCTTACCGTTCTAGGATCGTTGTTCTATGATGACAATCGCTATGGCCGCCGTTCCATTCTGTGATGATCACCATTGTACATGTATTCACAATTTTACCATGTTTTGTGACGATATCTTACCGTTCTAGGATCGTTGTTCTATGATGACAATCGCTATGGCCGCCGTTCTGTTCTTGTTCTGTAGCCATTCTGTGATGATCACCATTGTATTCACAATTTTAACATGTTTTGTGACGATAGCTTACCGTTCTACGATTGTTTTTCTATGATGACCATCGTTCTGACCGCCGTTCTGTTGTTGTTCTGTAGCCGTTCTGTGACGGTGCTCACAAGGCGGTGGGGATGACGCCGGTCCGGTTTAAGATGGAGGAGACCCGAGAGGTGTGGTTATGCGGATGTAAACAGACCAACGACCGGCCGTTCTGTGACGGGACCCACAGAACAGACGCCGTACAGAACACAGAACTCGGACAGAACGTCGCTGCTTAGGAACCATATCATTCTGATCTCCAAGCAGATGTTAGAAGATCGTGAACTTTTCTAACAGTCTCATCTTTATGACTATCAGCCCTCTTGATAACTACTGTAAGAAAATGGGTCTTTCAGAGACTTACGTACCTACCAACATCTGTTTGGAGATTCAGCATTCTATAACAATCAGGGTGTAAAAGTTGTGAAAATCATGAGAACCGATGTATAGAAAGACGCATATCTAAAGGCGTTAGTTCTACAAACGTAAGTCAGGAAGGCAGGAAAGTAAAAAAAGATAATTTGAATAAATGAAGGAATGGATTTATAAACGAATAGTTAAATAGATGGATGAATGTACGTTTTGTTGACATCATTCATTGACATTGCAGTAAAAATATCTACAAACGTAACAATGTGCCATTCTCTGACTGTCAAATAGAAATTGTTCGCATGAAATATTGGTAGTAATTTGACCACAACTGTTTCTACTATTACAGATATTTGTTCAGTATAGTATAGTTGAACAATGGATATACATGAGAATGTAGTATGAGAAAATCCGTTTGTGTTGTATTTTGCTGTTATAAACAGTATTGCGACGGCTACTATAGAAGACACGTCATGATGTGTGAAAGTTATTGATGATTTGAAAATATGTTTGTTAATGTAGGTTTGGGGCTAACTACACAAGGCTAGATCTCTTTGCCAGCTACAGTGGCCGAAAAGTGATTCAATGTTACACCAACATACACCACAATGATTTCTCATTTCATACACACCCTGTAGTACATTTGTACTGGTGGCAATAACAACGACATAGGAACGAATCGTGCATTAGAATGGCCATTGCTTAGGAAAATAATCTGGTTAATTCTCGGACTAAGCTAAAATAATCCATGTTATTTCTGCCACTAGAGTCCATTCCAAGACACCATGCGGATGTTTGTTGCCATTGTTTAGAATTGATTTTAAACTTTTGTAATTATATGTCTAGGACATTTGATACTCGGGAAATATTTTTAACACTGTTTCAACTTTATAAATATTTCCTTGGTCCTGTAAAACTTTGGAAATATTCATGGTGTGGAATTGGATACTTCTAATGGTTTCTAAATAATGATAACAGCATTCTACCATTATTTACCATTTTCTACCATTTTCTACCATTGGTAAATGGTTCGGTGGGCTGGGAATATAGCAATTCACACATCCTTGCAAAGTATGGTTGGGTGCCATGCAACAATGGCCCACCACAAAGGATCCACCAGTGCCCAGCAGTGAAATCTAAAAATATACAGATGCAACAATAGGGCTTACTTTTATGGGGGCAATAAACTAATTTTACCATTTGGCCAGGTTTACCATTTTTTGTAAATATTTGTAAATGTGAAATAATCACAGACAGGTTTCACAATTATTCTAAATAAAGATATTTTTGTACAGTTACTTTCAAAATGTTTCTAAAATATTCAAAGAAATTCAAAGAAATGAGTATTTTCTTAGTCAATTTTTTGAAAATAATTTAATTATTGTGGCTCAGATATTCTTTTATTCAAGATAATTCAGACTAATTATAAATATCGCCTAAAAACCCTCATGGTGTCTTGGAATGGACTCTAATTGCTGTCAAATCAATATGATCCTCCTCCCCTGACGATAGGGGCAACATTAAAACATTAAGAATGGCAATGATATATCCATATGGACTAAAAAGTGTTATGATCTAATTCAATGTTTGGCGAGGACATTTAACTGTGGTCTATAATGTACTTTTTGTTCATGAAAGAAAATCTGTAGACCATTCATTTGCCATGCTGAAAGTCAAGACTATCACAAATTCTTTATTTGATAAAGTTTGTTACAATTAGTATAGAGATGCCGACTGCCTACATTGAATGTACAAAATTCGTACTGGTGTTATATCCAATAAATATATTGTTGATATTGCTATGTCATAGTGCCGTCATGTTAATTCACTTAAGTTCCTTTCAATGGCAAAACGTAGTCTCTACCAGACTTACTACGCTGGCTATAATAGGGAGAAAAATTTGCCAGGAGAGTTTTGCTACCAGAGGAGTTGGTCGGCCGGAGAGGAAACATGAACTTTAGCATGGACTGACTCCCCTGGCCAATTTGCCGATTTTTTGCCGAATTCTACGATCCCCATACCCTCGTATGAAGGCCTGGTGGAGGCTAGACAAAATCAATTCGAATGAGATTGACTAAAAATTTTGTTGTCAGAAGTGGGATTCGAACCCACGCCTGGAGAACCAGACTGCGACCTGAACGCAGCGCCTTAGACCGCTCGGCCATCCTGACATTGCTGAGCTATTGCTTGCTCATGTGTGCACTGGAGTAGGCAGCTTGTTTACAAACGTTCCGCATGTTCTATTTGCAATGTACAAACAAAATAACTTGTCATTATGGCATGTACCGCTAAATGACGCTTTTAATCGGTGCCATACATGTGCGTGAGCATGATTATACATAAATCGACATATATCTCCAGTTTTTAAAGAAAATTATAGTTTCCCACTGACGTAAACTTCCGATATTTCAGACTGGTTTGTACAAAAATCATTATTGTCTTTCATAGTGAAGAGTGTACATGTCTGAAACTTAAAGGAAACATGTTTACCCTATAATGGAAGATACATGTATAACGTTACTACCGGATAAATTTCTAAAGGTGACTGCAATTATCAACCAAAAATCTTGTTGTCAGAAGTGGGATTCGAACCCACGCCTGGAGAACCAGACTGCGACCTGAACGCAGCGCCTTAGACCGCTCGGCCATCCTGACATTGCTGAACGTCTCATTGCTCCAGGGACCAAATTCCGGAATGACAAATTGCGCAACCCAGACGCGATTAAGGGTCATTGACCGCACAAGCATATACAGTATTTATAACGTCTGTTCCTCGGGTGAATTTGCATATTCAAGCTATTTCATTTGTGTACATTTCAAGAAAGAAGCGATAACGTGGTTGAGATTGACTTTTTCCAATATGCTAACAAACGCTCATTTTTTTCACTACTTTATATTTTTGTTCGATTTTTCTGAAACATTTCCACAAACTACATTTTTTTGCAGCAAGAACTTTTTTTAGCGTGTGCCTTTTTGCACGTATTTTTTTGGTGCACCTTTGTTATCTCAGGCAGTGCTTGACTTATTGCCTGCTTGGTGATTAAAATATCTGCATCGGTTTTATGGCCTTTTTTATGCATTATCATCGTTTATTATATCATGAAACACCATCTGAAAGATCATCTTTAATTTCTTCCCTCCATTACTTATTTGTCAGAAATAACATGCAGATTTTCCAGTGAGCGAGTGAGACTTTCCCTGCAGAATCCCTGTAGAATCCCTGCCCTCGAGGGCGGTGACCTTTGTGCACCTGTTTGGCGCGTCCCGGATGATTGACAGGATAATTGTACGGCCGGAACGCGTCACGTGATCGACACGCGGCGGCATTCCTTTGATTTCCGATCTGGCGCGCCCCGGTCGCCAGCGATGTCTCTGTGGCGCAATCGGTTAGCGCGTTCGGCTGTTAACCGAAAGGTTGGTGGTTCGAGCCCACCCAGGGACGAAGCACTAAATTTTTGGGACAAATTGTGTGAAAGAACATCACAAGTAACTATTGCACAAATTACCACCTAACACATAACTAGACAATTTTCTTTTTATTCTCATAGGCACCCACAAGTTGTGGTTCATTGAATCCCAAATGCGTCAGTTTGTCAACAAAATTTTACTGAGATCTGATGAGAGAATAAAAAAAAAATGTTCCCTCTGATTTTTAAATCATCTTTTTTGTTGCTGTTTTTAAAGCATTTTTGCTTGAAGTTTAGGGTTTTAACCGACAAAAAAAGATAAGTTGCGGTCCAGTGAAACCCAAATGCGTCAGTTTGTCAACAACATTTTATAAATATTCCCTCTGATTTAACCCCAACAAGCAAAAATGTTTTGAAAGAGCAACAAAAAAAAGACAGTTTAAGTACAGTTAAATGTAGAAGAAATATGACGTTGGTGGACGTCGATTCGCGATTTTAATAATAAAAGTAATAGTGCGAATACGATTTTACATTGATTATTCAAGAGCGACCCCTAGCAGTTAATAAAATAAATGCTGCAAGTTAACTATTGAATCACAGTATCTGCACATTGATTGGTCATTAACACAGCACCTATCCACAGTAAAAACAGGTGCCACTGAAATCTTTAACTTTTTAAACATTTTTGTTGTACTATTACCGCCATCTATACACCATTTGCAAACAAATGAAGGCAAAAGCCATCGAGGCTTGAAGTTAACTGTGTAGTGGTATGAAATGTCGGATTTTAGATCGTATTGTGATTTGACAAGTGTATCATAGTAGCTGCGCATTGATTGTTCAATCAATCAACGTTGTCCAATCAGTAAATGTCATAGTTTGCTGTGCGGAAATTGCGACAATATGTCCATTGAATTGACTAATCAGCGTCCACATCACACGGAGTCCGCGGTAAAAATTAGTGCGAGCGAAATCTTTTTTTTCTTCTTTACATTCTTGCTGTATCATGACCGCTATCTATACACCATTTGTAAACACACAAGCTAGAGGGAAAATATGCCATTATATTAAACAGTGAGCTATTCTGCCTACGTCCTATTCCAATAAGCAACACCTATTAAGCCATCGAGATGTCATCATCATCGAACTGGACTAGATACACATACGAGGAGTCGAGGCGCGAGAGACGCTCATCCGTCGTAGCGATAGGAGAACCACGAAGCCATGGATCTAGCAAACAGGTGGATTGCGACGTCCAGCGCGTGCACCGCTCACCCAGTTTCCCGTGAAACCACGTCACCTGGCGGAGATGCTGACACTCGCAGCGGGAAATCTTTAAAGCCTTCATCCTCATGGCTGACGGTACTATAAGGATCATCATCATTATCGTGTATACAGAATTTACCGGAGAGGTACATTAGATATATCTTTCCAGTATGACCTATTTTTCATTGACAGACTTAAGAGCAAACCCTGTGAAATGTCTCTTTCGATCATTGTCTTCAATGTTAGCGTTATGTAACGTTATAGTTAGTTAGAATTAACCTGTCTTGTTTAACATTTCATCATACGGCTGTCACACCAGAAAACTATGTACTATCCCTGCTGTATCCATCTGCAATTAGTGGCAGTAGAAAGACTGATTGTCATGTTGAAACCAGGGTTAATCTGATTCATGTCTGTATCCACACCCTACTTCTTATGTCAGGTGATGTGGCACAAAATCCGGGACCTAAAGACCCTTGTGGAATGTGCAGTAAATCAGTAAGAAACAATCAGAAGGGTATCTGCTGTGATCTGTGTGATAAGTGGTTTCACATCAAATGTATAGACATGGATCATCAATCCTACTGTAACTTAGCCAACAGCCATGAGTATTGGTATTGTAATCAGTGTTTATTGCCATATTTCAGTGATTCATTCTTTAATTCATCACATGATAGCACAATGGACAGCTCTGGTGAGGACAATGTGGATGTTTGTCCCAGCAGTTGTCACATGGTACCTCCCACTAAGGGATTGACTATGGGGCATCTAAATATTTGTAGCCTGTACAATAAGTTAGACCAGCTGAGGGTACTTATGACTTCAAACAACATTGATGTGATGACACTTAGTGAGACTCACCTAGATGATACCATCTCTGACGCTGAGTTACATATAGCAGGGTACTACTTGTACAGACTTGACCGTAACAGGTCCGGAGGAGGTGTAGCAATCTATGTTTCGGAGGCTTTCACTCACTCGAGAAGATCTGACCTACAACAACCAGGACTTGAAGCCCTGTTTTGTCAGATTAATTTACCCTGCACCAAACCTATCATTGCTGGTTCTGTATATAGGCCCCCCTCCGCTCCTGTGGAATTCTACACTTTACTTGACAATTCCCTGGAGACCTTGAGCCTGACTTCTCCTAATTCGGAACTATATTTACTGGGAGATTTTAACGTGGATTTAACCCAACCTAGAAAACCTCCCTCCAAAGCCCTGACAAATCTTACTGAAAAGTATCAACTCCGGCAGTTGATCAACGAACCGACAAGAGTGCATCAGTACTCTTCCACCCTCATTGATCATATCTATTGTAGTGATATGCATTATGTCAACACATCAGGAGTGGTGCAGTGTACCATCTCTGACCACTACGCTGTGTTTTGCACACGAAAGGCCGCTCGACGGCACTCAGGCGTAAAGTATGTGTCGTCTCGCAAATTTACAAAGTTTGATGAACAAAACTATCTGGCCGACCTTAGTGAGATCGATTGGAGTCCATTGTACCATGCTGATAGTGTGGATGATGCTTGGACGTTCTTTAAATCATCATTTACCACAGTTTCTGACCTACATGCTCCCTTTATAACTAAAAGAACAAGGGATAAACAACCTGAATGGCTCTCGCCTAATATCAGGAAACAGATGCTAGTCAGAAATGATTTGAAAGCCAAGGCACGCAAAACTGGTTAAGCAAGCAAAAGCCAAATACTGTCAGAATAAGCTGGAGGAAAATATCTCGGACTCCAAGAAACTCTGGGGCCAAATACTGTCAGAATAAGCTGGAGGAAAATATCTCGGACTCCAAGAAACTCTGGGGAACTATTGGGGAGATCTTACCTCGCAAGAGCAGTGTAGTCACTAAGACTCTAACCTGGGGTGGACAACAACTTGTTGGCCTGACCAACATAGTAAAGGGTTTCAATGAGTTTTTTGCTACAGCTGGGTGTAGGCTAGCACAGTGCTTTGGCGCATATACACATACACCCTCATGTCCAGATCTCTATAAAGACCTGGAAAGCACTTTTAAGTTCACCCCACTAAACGACCAGGATGTATTGTGCCACCTAAAAGCCTTGCCAATTAGTAAGGCTCCTGGCTTGGACAATATTCATCCTAGACTTCTCAAAGCTGCAGCCCCTATTATAACTATTCCGTTGACCTATGTCTACAACCTCTCTCTCAGTACTGGAACTATACCAACTGAATGGAAGACAGCCAGGGTGACCCCCATCCACAAAGGTGGTGATCAGGCTGACCCTAACAACTTTAGACCAATCTCTGTGCTACCGATACTGATGAAAATATTTGAGAGGGAAGTTCATAAACAATTCCTAGCATATCTCCATGCACATAATATTCTATCTCCCAGTCAGTCAGGGTTTAGACCAGGCCATTCAACTGCCACAACTCTGTTAGACGTTAGTGATTATATACTGCATAATATTGACAACGGTAATCTAGTAGGCACAGTATTTCTTGACCTGAAAAAGGCTTTCGATACTGTTGACCACAATCTCCTTTTGACGAAACTAACATGGATTGGTCTACGTGGTATTGAACTGGCTTGGTTTCAAAGCTACCTTTCAAATAGACATCAAAGAGTCTCATTAAGTGGTCACACATCCGATAGTGTACCTATTAATATTGGAGTGCCCCAAGGGTCCATCTTGGGACCCCTTCTCTTCAATATTTTTATTAACGACTTACCAGAGTCAATCACCAACTGTAAAGTTTCCCTCTATGCGGACGACACAGCAATTTTCTGTGCTAGTAACAACCCAAACCATATTGAATCCATGTTAAATGCTGAGCTTTCTCAACTGTCTACTTGGTTTCACAATAATCGGTTAACACTCAATATTAGTAAGACCAAGTGGATGTTGATGGGATCTTCCAAAAGAATAAACAATTGTCATGACTTAGAAATCAAAATTGATGATATTTGTCTGGAGAAAGTAACATCATACAAATATTTGGGTGTAATCCTTGATTCATGTCTTACCTATAGTAACCATGTAGATATGATGCATAGTAAAGCATCTCAGCGCATTGGTTTGCTTAGACGCCTACGACCTTATCTTGGTACAAATGTTGCTAACATGCTGTATAAGGCCATCGTTTTACCAATAGTAGAATACTGCGATGTGATCTGGGACAACAGCAGCTCTACACTCAAACAACGCCTACAGATTCTTCAGAACAGGGCCGCCAGGATCATACTGAGGCGGGATCCCAGAGCTAACATCGAAGAGCTGCATCACACACTGCAGTGGAGATATCTACAGGACCGGAGAACTCAACACTTGTGCATTATGGTGTACAAATGTTTGCATGGACTAGCACCTAGCTATCTAATCAATACTTTTAACTATAACAATCAAATACACAGTTATAACACCAGGCAGGCTCAACAGTTACACAGACCAAAGTACACATCTCGAACAGGCCAACGAACGTTTGCTTTCAGAGCGGTTTCTATCTACAATTCCCTTAAACCAACAACAACTTCACAAACCACTCTGAATTCATTCAAGCGAGCTTTACAATCTGACCTCTGACCCCTCTGACCAACGACCTCGAATCTGGTTTGAAAATTAGCTTGATTTCGTTTATTTATGTACTGTTATGTTCTATTCATATGATTATTGTTGTGATGAGTTTTGTAATTAATGACTTTGAGTTGTTATTATTTGGGCTAATCGCATTTAAGTTATTATCCATATTTTGATTTAGTCACGTTTTATGTTATATGATTATTGTTATCTTTATGTTTATGTCCATTATGTTCATTTGGGCTCCCTTGGAAATCAGTTTTATCAAAACTGTAGGGACTACCCTGAAAGATTAATAAATAAAAAAGAATGAAGCACAGAGACGGAATACAAGTGACTGATCACAAATAAAATGGTAACGCCTTTTTGCGCTTTAACAAATATTTACGCACAAAAGTAGCAAAGGAGGCTGTCCTACGTTCGACGATACTCATTCATCATAGATCATTATTCCCATCATCCTCATCCTCATCATCTCTCTCACTCTCTCTCTTTCTCTTTCCCCCTCTCTCTCTACCCCTCTCTCTCTCTCTTTCTCTGAACCTCAACTGTGGATGCATACAGTTGAGCAACAGGGTTAATCCCCGTTTCCAAACCGCAGCTTAATTTCAATTTTGCAATCAACAAAGGTTTTCAGAGGTTTGACCTGTCATTGGTCATTATCGATGTGGGTCAAGTCGAGGTCACCACGGGCCAATCGCGCCGCAGATCGGGGGTTACGCCCGGTCATCCGGAAAGTAGTTATCATATTCGTCGCACAATTACGGTTTAATGGTGCTTTACGTCATGTTCGTGACTGGGTAGGGATTACAGTACATGTACATAGAGCTAGTGAGTCCCGCAGGATGTTACCTTCAAGCAGATGTAGTGAGGAAAGATTCCCTGTGTGGTCTGTGCCTACGGACTTGACAAGCGAAAATAATGTTACGATATTTCTCCTCACATCTGTTTGGCGATTTGAAGAAAATGAAATTGGAATGTCACTGGAATTGTGGATGATGCCTATTTCAAAAGCGGTTTTGAAAACAAGAGGAGAACTTGGCCCAAGCAGGGCTAACATTTATATCTCATAATTTTTCATAGGCTTTTATACAACTTTCAATCTGTTCTTTGGCCTTATTTCGAGCTGTCTATTGACGTGAACCATCATGAATATTTGCCCCTGCCCGTGCTGAATCCATCTCCGTCCCAAAGTGCCCCCTCGGGCCGTGCAGTTGCCATAAGGGAACCTCAGACGGGGTATCGGATCTCGCCCTGGCCTATCCGGTGTCAAGCCAAATTTCTGCCCATGACAAATATTGGCTCCAACACTGGTGGTGGTGGGGGGGGGGGTTTCCAGTACACACGTGAGGACAAAAGTGCGTCACACTCGTGGGGTCGTGGTAAGCCTCAAACGCCAGAGCGGATTTTAGGAGGTGGGGTCGCGCTAACAGATTAGCTAACATTAACACTAGCCCAAACCCTAACCTCAACCCTAACCCTAACCCCAACTCCTAACCCTAACATTACGCGTACTACTACCCGGCGGAGCAAAAGTCTGATGGAGCAGATATTTGGCGCGACACCGGCCTACCAGCTGCGCAACATACACGTTTCTAAAAACCCCTACATCCCTAACTCCTGTCACAACGGATACACCGTAGTACTTCAGATCACAAGTTTTTGACCATTGAGGAGAATTTTGCCATCCCGAAGGATACATCCCACAGGTGAGCAGTAAATTCTCCCTACTGTTAAATTTAGTGTGCTGTTGTGTGGTGGTTTGTAACGCAGGAAGGGGGCCAGTTATGGAGATAATTTTAGCCCGCTCGGCATATCGCACGCGTGACCTGTGAACCACACAAGCAGTTTGTTTACTAGTTTATTATGAGCCAAACTAACTTGGAAAATTATCCAACAGCAAACAACATGTGTATCATCATTTTCCGACGAAAGATAAGAAACGTTGATGGTAATGTAGGAATCAATTTAAGTAGCTTTTTAAGATTTAAAAAAAACGGTAACGGTTACTATGTACTTTTCTCTGACCAACATTTGTTGTTTTATTCCGTATCTTCTTCCATGTCTTTTTGAGAGCGCGCGCTACCTAGATGATGCTTACAGAAACACTGTAATATCGTTATCATCAAGCATAGATGAAATAAACATGACCTATTGAATAACCTATTGCACTTAACCTTGAGAATACATCTACATTCGATCCCGAACGAAGATCTGATGAAAGCAATATTTTGTAATTAGCCACCGATCAACCTCCCTGGTGCAGCGTAACTCGTTTTCATTCGTCCCGTAAACCCAGGACTGCATCGGAAAGGTAATAAAGATGTATTGATTTCGATGCCCTGATATCATTTTCATCCTTCAGACGCCATCAGAAATTCCTTAAGTTATCGATTTATAGATATGAATCGTGTTATCATAATATAAAGCTCTCAACGTCAATGGGTCTGTTGGTAATCAAACTAGATGGCGTGGTGTTGTACGAGACTTGTTGTAGGGCGCAATGCTTTCTATATTTACAACAAAGCATAAGAAAGCGTTATATCAAAATTCATGGAGAACTAAAAAAAATTCAACTGCAACCAGGGATTCGTTGATTATATCAATATCTATGGACCCCTTCACCACCAAATTTCTTACTTACATCTTCCCCAGGTAGGCTTTAGGGCCTGTCAGACCTAAATTAAGATCAAGAGGTTTGTTGGTCACAAAACTAGATGCCGTTGTTTTGTGTGATAACTTTATGAAACAATACTTCTTCGGTTACAACAAAGCATAGTATCCTTACGTATAGAACGTACTATCCCCAGTCTATGGAAAACCCATAAGATTCCTACTGCAAAACCCGAACAAAATCAAGGGGTTGGTAGGTACTAGGGCTGGGTATCGGTACAGCGTACCGGTACAAAACCGGTTTTTCTTATTGGACCGGTCCAGAAAAACCGGACCTGAAAAAATTAGGTGGACCGGATGTTGGACCGATTAGAAAATTAACATATTATTTTATCAGGCATTCACACGTTTTGGCGCTTGCAGTTGGAAGAAAATGACAAGAGTGAAGTAGAGTAGAGTTTATAGTAATTTCTACCAAGGTTTACAGTCAATCGTACAGGTGCAGTTAGCGTTGTAGGATCTTAAAACGCCAGTGTAAGTCTTATACTCCAGATTTCTTTGTAGTGAAATGGACAATTGGTATGAGTCATACTGAATCAGGTCCAGGTTCAGGTCCGGACCTGGACCTGATCCTTTAGACCTGAACCGGACCTGGACCTGAATTTTCTGTACCGGTACCCAGCCCTAGTAGGTACTAAAACTACATGGCGTTGTACTAGACTTAACTGTAGGTTGAATTTTGCCTACATTCCCAACAAAGTATAATAACTTTTACGTATAAAGAAACAAATATGTACAGACTTAGTAAAATACACTTAAACTCCTACCACAGAACAATTCAAATTATTTTGTCACAGTGTTGGTTCAACGTATCTTCGTGATCTCCTTTTATAAGCTGAGGAGCTAATTTTAGCTCACATCTTCTCGACACAGTCGATCAGTCATTTTTACGCCAGCCCATACCCATGAAGAATGATTGATAGTTCTATCGTTTTCTAATACTGTGGGCATGAACCGTGCAGCGGGTGATGATGAGGGAACGGAGAAATAAAAAGGGTGGGAGGGGGGTTATTAATGTTTGAACGGAGACGTTTATGGACTGGTTGTTTGGCGCATGTTGCATGGGATGGATTTGGGTATGTAATGTTACTACGTCGTCCAGTGGTATTTAGAGGGTCCCTTTGCTGGCGTTCAATGTTTATTTCGCTGTACGATTTATGTGTTCTATATCAATTTGGACAAGATAGAGGTAAGGGCATATTTAAAATAAAAAACTGAGGCTCACAATAAAGTTGTGTTCAATTCAATTGGAAGTATTGTATGGCAATGTGATGTACTTGCAAACGTACATAAACAGACAGCTAGTCGGAGAAATTCTGAATACCCCTAAATTTCGAATTCAACAGTTCAGATTATAATTTCATATACGTAAATTACAGCATAATTTGCACAAATAAAGTTAGCTGTAGGTCGAAATCGAACGACAGCAAGAAAATGAAAATGATTGGATAATTTTGAATCACTTTAGTGAAAAACACATTAACTCTAAGACCACGATTGGTATAAATAATGGTTCAAATTAACGTTGACAACATTCACAATTTAGCAAAGGTAGTATGAAATGCCAAGAATGTCGTCATTGTTTAAGTACCAATTGAAATGGAGGATAAGAAAGTGACAATCTCTAGTTTGTTAACTAGTGCTTCATGACAGAATCCGATCCTCTTATTGTTGTTTTGCTTGCTCAAGTTGTTGACTTTAGCGTTTATATTTTGCACCTCTCCGTATCCCCTGACAGACAACTGCAAAACATCTGAAGAACACTTCTGTATGGTATGACGTTTTCCCGCCTTCTTATCTTACATGATTGATGACGTCAAATGATTGACAGGGCTATTTGACGACTTCATTTATACGGGTCAATTTCTAACGATGTGGACTATAGTCGATTTACCTTAGTAACTGGCGGAAAATACGATGGATTTCTTTTTGACGACCACAAAAACAGGCTCTACATTATAAATCTAATTATCATCTGATAGATCTCCTGCAAAAGTGGTGTGTTCCTGACGTCACTGCTGGAGATATAAAGGTCTTTCATTTTGTGAACAAGGTCGACGGAGTTCTTCAGAAAATGTAGAGGGGTAAGTCCCTAAAGTGTTAATTCCAGTGTTGGATGTAAAGTGCTATCATTTTTTTATAATATAGTCTTCCAACATAAATAATGTTCACTCTAAGATGAATTTAGTTGTTTAAATGTTAATACAAACTGTGCAAACCTGACTGGAAAATAACCAAGAGACTAACTCTTATTACTTTTGTACAGAAAGCAATATACGCTTGAAAAATAAATGCAGAAGCTATGCCAAATGGTTTTAACCCTAAAGCAGTATTAATAATCAAAATAAGAGAGGATAGAGGCCGAAGATAAAAAGAAGTTGGGTCAAAAATCGTCGAGCCACCCCTATTAAGATGTCACCATGGCGAAGTCCAATGTTTTCATGGCGAATGATCTTACGTCGACTCCCGAACACTCAGTGGTTTCGCCCTCTCTGATTCCCTTTTGCGGGGAGTTAGACATATCTTCACCTTATCTGCAGACGATATAGAAAACATAAGTCCAGACATTAGGCGCTGATAAGGAGGCTTACAGCAGAACCACCAAGAGAGAGTATATTATTAGCACCGCTCGATCAAGGACGCCATAGGAGCAGTTCTTTGTTTACCGTCCCATGTCTAGCATACATGTCGTTGATGTCTTTAAATTTATTTGTTTCCATAATGGTAACGTTAATGATAATAATAATAATATTTATTTCAAGTTCATGCCCATTGGATAATTGCAAACAAAGTGAAGCAGTTGTATACAAAATTGTATACTTGACAGAGAAGGAAAATGAGATTTATAGATATATCAAAAGGGAAATAATGTCTAAACTAATCTATTTCTACTTAAGCTATTTGATGGGTTTGCAAATATGCTGACATGCGTCGAAACTAACTGTTAGTAGTCTAAATAATAATCGCATTAAACAAAGTACAAAGTACATAAATGCTTGATACATATATTCACCAAACTACCAATGGGAAGATAGAATTTATCACATGATGATATTATAAGGGTGATTACGTCAGGTGATCAACAGGTGTGTTTATATGAATTTGAAAGCTTCACTGTAAAGTGTAATGTCATTCTTGTATAAGTCCCCATGCGTCAATAGCTTTAACGAAAACAACCAAAGTTGGTCTACATGAATGTTTAGTTTTGTTCATTAGGTTGCGCATTATTTTAAGTCCGCCAGAAGATGCTAATTGTTAAATGATTTTGGATGTGTCTATATATGGCCATCCATGTGTTTGGCCAAATATGTTATTTTCCATGTATGGATACCAGTGACTTCAACCCATTTACATTTTGTTTTTCTCGCGTAGAATACAATTTCAGTTTTGCTTCAAAGTGATTCTCCCCAGAAAATGTTATTACACTATAAAGTTTTATATTTGTATTTCGTGGTTTTATATTTATATCACTATGCTCATACACGTAGTAATTCAGTAATGAATCATCGTTTTCAATTGCACTTGTCATGAAATGAAGGCAATATTTCAAGAAACAAGAAATATTGTGTAAAATTTTCAATGGCTATAGTCTCTCTTTACGTATGTGTATGTACCAGTATACTTATACTGCTGTAGGCGGAAGTGCTAGTTATTGACAAAAGGTATGAGCCAGGCGAAAATGTGGGCGGAGCAGTGCAAGAAAACATCACGTGACGAGGTGGCCGAGTGGTTAAGGCGATGGACTGCTAATCCATTGTGCTCTGCACGCGTGGGTTCGAATCCCATCCTCGTCGATAAATAGTTTTATTTTTTTCTTCACAAATTTTGGGTAACAAATGTTTAATTATATATCTAGTCACCCTGAGAAATTTTATAGATGTTTATATTTGAAAAATTCATCATTTAAAACGATCAAAACAAAGTCAATGTACATCGCAGTAATTTAGTCATGGGTGGGTTCGAATCCCATCCTCGTCGGCAAATATTTTTTATTTCTTTTTCTCCACAAATTTGGGGTACTAAATATTTAATTATGTATCTAGGCATTCATAGAAATTTTAGAAATAGTTATATTTGAAAATTACATCAAAACAAAGTAAATGTACACGGCAGTAATTTTGTCACAGATAGATTCGAATCCCATCCTCGTCGGCAAATATTTTTTATTTCTTTTTCTCCACAAATTTGTGGTACTAAATATTTAATTATGTATCTAGGCATTCATAGAAATTTTAGAAATAGTTATATTTGAAAATTACATCAAAACAAAGTAAATGTACACGGCAGTAATTTTGTCACAGATAGATTCGAATCCCATCATCGTCGGCAAATATTTTTATTTCTTTTTCTCCACAAATTTGGGGTACTAAATATCTAATTATGTATCTAGGCATTCATAGAAATTTTAGAAATAGTTATATTTGAAAATTGCATCAAAACAAAGTAAGTATTTATATTTGAAAAAAAAATCATCATTTAAAACGACAGAAAAGATCAATGTACAACGCAGTAATTTTGTCACGTGTGGGTTCGAATCCCATCCTCCTCGTCAAATTTGTAAAAATTCTTCACAAATTTGGGTTGATAAATATATAATTATGTACCTAGTCATTCAGAAAAAATAGAAATATTAATATTTGAAAAAATCCATTCCAAACGATCAAAACAAAGTGAATGTACACCGCAGTAATTTTATCACAGCAAGCTTGCTCTTAAGGGAGATCTTCTGGTAAATGCTGTTAACGTTCGATAGAAATCTAACCCTATATTAAGATTTGTTGGCAATATTACATGTAAATGGACAGGAAAATCGTTAATTACAGGCTGTAATTGATGAGAATTTTTTGCTCCGCCCTCACCACTTGAGTTAAAGTATTAAGTATCGACCCGTTGGTGACCGTATTGTCTTACTGATTCAGATAATGGAGAGACGCAACGTCAGAAAACCATAAGCCAATTAACAGACAAACAAACAAGTGAATTTGGGAAGAACTTTTTTTGTTAAGAAATAGCAAAAAAATCCACAACCAGTGTGTATGCCATGCCAAATGTGAATGAAGTCCTATGTCATGGGCCTATGCCATGAATGTCTCCATTCCGAATTCCAGGTGATTTATTTTCAATACCAGAGTACAAATTGATAGTATACATTTTTGGTCACAAATACGCATTTTTGGTCTGAACATGGTATAAAAATGCCATAAGATCAATTCCATGCAGAAATTTAGATGCCTCCATACCTTTAATTGTTCACAGTTCATTCAGATACATATGTGCCGGATGTTGTACTTTTAGACAGACTTGTACATTTTTTTCAGCTATGCCATTGGACTTCTTTTGACACATACGTGCAGAAGTACTGATGATAATCGAAACTTTAAACGAGAATCTTCTGGTCCATCTTATAACTTTAAAAAGGTTGGTTTGCAAGAAGATCTTCGTTCAAGAAAGAAATACAGACTTTATACAGGAATCTGTTTGGTGAGATTTGTGATATCGGAATGCCTTTACAAGCTTTACCTGATACTGATATGCTAGATGATGTCTTAGTTGAAGTCCGATGTGCCTCAACGGAGGGATGGGGGGATTTTACCGGCTTACGCTCAGAGCAAAACCCCCTAATTCCATCATCTTAGGCTGTACTGAAGTGCTTTGTTGCCGAGGGAAATATATTACAGTAGATGCTATCAGGTAGGCAGAAAAAGGAGATGTACAGGAAATGGGTTCGCAGAAGCCTCCATCGCTTCTGATACCATCTTCTGAACGAATTACCTGAAGCCACTTTTCTGTTGTAATGACATAATGGACAGTCGGATAGCTCTTCTTAACTTCCGCCCGTGAGAGGTGTGTAAAGGGAAAAGGAATAGAAGGGATATCAGTGGAAGAGGAACATCATTTCTGTCCTTAGAGGAGCTTAGAGATATTTTTTTAAGTTGAAGTTACCGACTTAGGCTTGCTGGGCTGGCTATTTCGACAAATGTTGACAGCATCCATGAATATTTGATTGAATACTGGGCTTCAAAAGAAATATATCTAATATACCAGGCACATATGATTGAAAACTGTAAATTTCTTATAATACCTAAACATGTTACCCCCAGAACTTGGTGCAACGATATATTAAAAACCAAATAAGAAATACATCATCATCATCATTGCCAACAGCAAATACCTGAGGTAATAAAGAACATGATTGTAACCCTATGTTGATGTTTCCGTCTTGTATTATGTTGTATCTTTTGTATTAGCTTTTATTGTACAGGTTTTTGTTAAAAATAAAATGCGACAAACTTTCAAGTTTTCTTATTACATATCAATTGACTGATTGTATCAAGTTCAAGATTGGGCAGCTGTGAGAAACCCGTTACGTTTGCCCAAATATTTTTAGACTGAAGAATTGCTTCTGAGGCGCGTTTCGGACGCCGTGCACTTAAGACAGGTGACAGGTGCAAGCAGATATTGCCAACGTCTTCGTTCTGTCTCACGACATGTCTCATCGACCGCACGGTTGCCATGACGACGCAGGCGATAAATCGTTAATCCATCGTAATTCAATAGAACGATCACTTCCGGAAGCGCGCGTGTCGTTCGGTCATGCATATATGCATTGCTGAGCGCTACCGGGGGACGTTTGTGACCCATTTCAAGAAGGGGGTTGTATTTCACCTGGCGTACCTTCATCAGACAGCACAGAAATCCAGGTAAAAACCTCCAACGTCCCTTTTTTCTTGGGGTAGGGGGTGGGGGGGTGGGGGGGTGGGGGTGTATTTTTGACAGCATTTGCGGTAGATCGTGGTATTGACTTGTATTTAACGATAGATTTTTGTTTGATATTTCCCTTAAACTGAAACTCTTCTTTGTCATTATGTCGCATCTGTATTTTTGACAGCATTTGCGGTAGGTCATGGTATCGACTTCTACTTACTATGGACGGTAGACTTTTGTCTGATATTTCCCATAAACTGAAACTCTTCTTTACGATTGTGTCGCATCTGTACACTTAAATCTATCGGTTTGACTTGTGAGCGATAGAATTGGTTCAAAACGCTGTACAACACTATTGGTCTATCAAAGCAATTAGACATATTCTGCGCTCCTTTTGAGCGCATAGAACGTTCATGTATATAAGATATATAATTTGACTTGTCTATCGGACTGCCTGATGATATTGATGTATGCAAGACTGAGGATTTTTCCTAAATGAAAAATGGGAGCGGAATGCCAAAAGAAAGCAAACTTGGAATAAATTGGATTGTAAGAAAGACTGAACTTAGATTTGGCGGCTCTTTATGCAGTATATTAACAAAATTGAATGCGTGAGTGCATGCTTCATAGCAGGCCTTTTTAGCTGGACTTCCTTTTGGAGGCTTATAATTTTATGTAGCGTGCTGTTTTCGGAGTGTACGGTTTCCAACAGTCGTTCAGCCCATATGACGATTACTTGTAACAAGGGATAATAATTCCAATAAAAGTAAGAATCACTTCAAGCCTAAACATGGAATGAAGCTCATAAGATAATATTTCATAAGCGCGTATGATATACACCTCATGTCATTGAGAATTATTATGAATGGGATTTTTCAACAAGGAAAAGGCCACTATACTGAGCATACAATAAATAACCTTTAAAAAGAATTCCATAATGTGTGGCAAACACAATGTAAAAGGCAATGTTCTATAGGTGAATGACTTCTTGGAATATCCTCTAGGGACAAGGTAACACAGATTAAAATGCTTCAAAACCCCATTAGTATCCTTAGGGGGTAATAAATGTGTCCCGGGAAACCGAAATCATATTTTTCTCTCAATGCCATAGTTGATAGAAGTGACGTCTTTTGTAACCTCGAATGTACATGAAATGAACGTTAGACTACATGTTGCCAGGCACTACTCAGGCTACTTCTTCGGCATTAGGAGCAGCATGCCCCCGAGGAAATTTAACCACAGGCCCCCCATGAAGAATGCTATTCAGAGCTATGGCTGTTTATTGCAATTGTATGAGAAGGTGGACCATAAGAGTACAAAAGCATTCCTAGAAAAGAGTACTAAAGGTTGGAAAAAAACATGCTTAAAGCAAAATAAAATGAGTCGGAACCTTGCATCTGCTTCAAGCGGGTTAAAAAATCTCACCGAAAGGTCTTAGTTAGCGAGGCGGGAATAGAAGCTAAGCTTACAGCGACGAGGGAACCCAGCCTACACCCTGGTAGAGATTAGTGACTGGGTTACGTATTTTTCAGTGTAAGGACATTCTTATGTGGCTAGCCGATATAACATTAGTAGTTACCCTTGCCTTGCGCTAACTTTTAGTGCACGTAGGAGGATTTATGAAATGGCTCCGTAGATTATGCCTTCTAAACCTGGCTGAAGGTGGGCGTCTCCATTACAGGTGTTTCTTACCAATAAATTGACTCCCTGGATTACTGAGCGCTTTGGGACTACATTAGAGCATCGGCTAATTGTATTCATGACCTGTGAAAGATGGGCCAAGAGGGAAATAAACAGGGAGGAGTATAACATGTCGAAGTTGGTCTCTATAGGATTCATGATGCTTCGAAGGCTAGGAGTATTCTCGTAGAGTTTGCTTCTTTTACGAGCGCCCTCGTGAAGGCTAGCGGTTTTCTTTAGAAGTGCAGCAAAATCCATCAAAACCCATGTACACTGAGTACCACGCGCTAGGGTTAACACAACGCATTTCCTTCCAAACGAACTACAATGAAACCTATAGAGCGAACCATGTCCGGTGAGACGTTAGACAAGGACAGTTCACGCAGAGGAGAACCTTGTGCATAATTCAGAGGAGGCGTTTTCTCGATTATCGATCCCCTGTCGCCAGGGAAACGGCGGATCGATACATATGACCATATTAGGAGATTGGGTATTAGTTATCCGGTGCTACAGATCGGTACGGGGTCATTGCGTGTGGCGAAAATACACATATTTTACAGAAGGGCGTGGGGAGAAATAATTCATCAATGGCAGAGTACATATGTATCGATCAGGGATAAGAAGAAAAAAACTGGACAGGACGTGGACATTGGAAGCCTTTGTCAGGGTGTCCTGGATGCTAGATTGTTGCAAGATAGACATTCTAGATCTATAGGAAGATAAGAAAAGAAAAGTGGACACTACTTGGACCGTGGAAGCCTTCGCCAGGGTATACCGCTGGCTCACGACTTTCGCTTGCTAACCACGGAGTTAGTTAGCAAGCGAAAGTCGAGAGCCAGCGGTTACTACGGAGGATGATACTCAGGCTACCAGATCTTGGCACCAGGCTAGGACTAACATGCCCCGAAATTTTTCTCATTGACTTCGAACCGTGGCAGGTAAAATCACCGGGAAGGGGTAGTTACCAAGTACCTGCAACGCTATTCTTTGCAATAAGATTTGTATACTTGTGATATAGAGTTTGTAAGGCGAGGGATATGTGACTTAAAAGGCACGTACACATTATGCTGTTATATCTTATAGCCATATTGCTCTATCTCGATACGATAATTGAATTCGAAGGATATCTAGAACCATATCTTTAATATATTTTGCCCTAGGCCATGACATACGCACACTAAGTCATATCATTCATTCCTAACTTTTTAGTTATCCTGTACGCATTCTGCGTGGTGCCCTAACGACCCGCTAGAAAGTCAAGGGATAGTTTTGCTCTTGATTGTGCGCTTTGTTAAACCAAGGAGCAATCCATATAAACACACAACAAAACATTTGAATTCATCAACATTTCAAATTAGACAAATATCTTCCATGAATTTTGGAATTTTGGAATTCCATGATAATTATATGAACTTGAATAGTTAGGTTGATAATAATAAAACATGTTTCACTTTGAATCCGCGAAATTCCTTGGTAGCATGCTTATAGGCATGTACATGTTCATGTCACACTTTAAATACCTGTTAGTGTAGATTAATGACTGCTATTTTGACCTTACGACCACCCCATGACTATGTGTCACCGCGGATGTTGAAGACAATTTGGTTGACCCTTCTCGTAGCCCGTCCATTTCACGCCTACTGTAACTGCCTCCGCGAGCACCATAGGTGATTCAACCGCATGCAATCGGTCAGTAAATGTAGCGTTAATCTATGTATACACAGCACCTCTGTTGTCGTTACCCGCGCATATCTGACCTCATCGGGCAAACGAAATCGTCCGTGACTTGTGTCAATCACAAGAGACACGTCAAAAGCCATCTTGATTTATTCCAACCGTCTTTCGCTTTTTCCCAATACCACACTGTTAACTGTGGATATGCGTGCTCGGTAATGCAACCTCCAACCATTCAGGATAAAAATATATGCGACCAAATGTACGTTTAGACATTCGTATGCAAAGGGACAGCTCAGTCGTGCGTTCTATACGTGGCCGTGCTTGTGAGATTAGAATTTTGTCATCATGAAATAAATTAGTCTGATCCGTAGCAATCACGCACAGCCAGACCTGTCCTTGGTGCTGAATGTTAGCAGATGCCATCCAATGGTGAAAAAGCAACCGTAGTCTTACTGTGGCATTCCTGCCCATGCCTCTACTCCGTTGGAGATTGTGTGAACTTTCCCTATGTGAGATACAAGGAGAGAAGTGTCTCGTTTAGTGTCAAACGCCACAGAGTCATCTAGGATGTCGTTTTCTTGAAGTTTTGGTAAGAATAACACTTATTAACCTGTCAATTTTGTCACCTATATTCAAACCCATGTATCTATCCATGTGTATGTATATATATTATGTCCGTATTCGTTCATATATGCGTGGCGTATGCATGTAATGTTATATGATGATAATAATAATCTTTATTGCAAGTTCATGCTCGTGGGAAAGTTATGTATCTATCTATCTATATGTTTGTCTGTTTTTAGTCTTTTATTTATAAGGAATATTCTCTTTCAATTCCATATGGTATGCATTTTACATACAGTGTGTCTTATTCAAAGTTTTATCTACTTGACGAGTTAGTTATTCTCTACTTCTATTTTTCTATCAATTAATCGTATATTTTTGTAGTGGCCACTTTTTCAATGCAAGTTACTGCAATAAGACCGCAATACACAAGTAGTGTAAGCCTGGTCTTGCATTCTAGACATGCCTTAACAAGTGAATCAGACAAATTGTGTCTGTGTCTGGTTGGTCTTGATTGTTTCTGTGTCTAGTCCTGAGGCTCGGTCATTAGGGGAACGTGAGGCGGATATAGGGTCAGATGTTAGCGGGGTACTTTTCTTGATGAAGGATGGGTCGAAGTGGGAGCCGTTTGCAGGCAAATGGTTCGTCGGTCAAGGTCACTTTGATGATATTACTTTCAGGATTCGTGTTTCAAAGTCAACGAGAATATGGATAATCAAGTGCGTACATTTGTATATGTGTGTGATTGTCTGTGTGTGTGTGTTTGTGTTTTCTGAGTGTGTGTGTGTGTGTGTGTGTGTGTGCGTGTACGTATGTGCGTAAATGCGCGTGTAATACGTGTTTGTAATTGTCAGTGCGTGTGTTTTGATGCTTGCACGCAGTGTGTGTGTGTGCCCGTGTGTGTGTGTTTGTGTGTGTGTGTGTCCGCGCGTGTACATAAATGTGTATAGATACGTGTGTCTGTTTGCGTGCATACCAAAAACTAGCGTGGTTAACATCATACTGTGTATGTACATGAACGCCTGCCCGATGTTGTTTTTAGAACTACAACTAGGAATTTTTTTCTCTCGTTTTCTGACCGCCAGTCCTCCATAGAAACTTGTTAAGCGTTGAAAGCGTTCTTCATCATAACCTTATACCAATAACGACGTCCTTCGCTTGTGTAGCGTAACTGGCCTTATGGGGAGCCTGATGTAGCGGCTTCGATTAGAAATATACTTCCTAGTTCCTAACGTTAAAGAAGATAATTAGACGTCTCGCCTGTCTGTTGCAGTGTGCTTTAATTCTCCACGGTCCAAGTTTGCTCTCATCTCGTTGACTGAACTCGGTTCTTTTTTCGTCGATCCAAGGTCCCCTTTCGATTGCTAGATGCAATTAGAGTTAGTTCTTCCTGTTGATCTCGTTAGAGCTTATGTGTTATGGCGGAAGTTTGAAGGTAACATACAGGAAAGGGCGCTTTGAAACTTGTGGTGTAATCATCCACTCCCCTTCGGAGTTTCCGGCTATACACTTCGTTTACCTTCCGTTTGACAAGAGTACATTTAGAAATTGGCTAGGGGACACGGAAGAGCTTTGAAAACTTGTTAGCATTTCGCCTGTGTGAGTTTTATTATTTGGCTCTGATAATGTCAAGTTCATGTCTATGTGTCATGTTTATGCCCTTTACGTCCTCCTTCTCAATAAGGCCTTTTCATATATACCTATAACATGTAAAGCGGTCCTTGTATATTCTCCTAACGGAGGTTGGATTACTTAAGGGTGATAGTGGCCGGGATTTCTTTTTTATACAATGTTTTATACAATAGTAAAATTTTGAGTACCCTTACTCAAAACATTCTATTGTCACCATCTAGGTCATAGGACAAGAGTCGTTCTAAATCCAATTAAGAAAATATGATATATGTGAAACGCGTTTCTAGTGGACTAGTTCAAGTGGATATTGAATAACAAAATTCCATATGTACACAACATAGTATTTTATTTAATGGAACTTTCGTTGACCGTCTGTCAACTTCCTCAGGGCAATTATGACTGGTTCAAATTGTACCAGCATCGCACGGCAACAAACTGCATTTGGAACCGTATCTGTGAAGAGCGACACCTATGTTGCATTACAATGTTGACCATTGCCAACCTGACGCAACTGTTCTGGACTATAGTGAATATTCGTACCATTATTCAGACCATAAATCCCATCTAATCTTTTATCAGCCTGTCCCCTCTATATTATCTGTCATCGGATCCCAAGAAGAACCGAGTTATGCAAAAAAACTTTCTTGGTATTCTTGATGTATAAGACATGAACGTACATCCAAACAGCTTGTGACAAGAATGTGTGGTGAGTGTATAGCTGTTAGACAAAGTGATGAATTGTGTCTCCTCTCTAACAGAGAGATCTATGAACGATGTGTACTGTTTAATCAACTTTATGTAGCCCAGCGGCCGCGCTAATACATCTCCAGTACAGAGCTAACCCCGTGGTCCGCACCTATTCATCAAAGACAGGACCTGCTGACACAACCCCGAGCGTTAGAAGCACAGGAACAGCCAGAACAAGTCAACTACTTGTGTGGAAACTCTTCAAAAACCGTCTTCTCCTTATCAACTTATTGAGCTTCTAGATAGTTTCAAGTTTATCAATTACAGAACTTGGATATACCATGCCTTGCGCTTTATTTTTCATATATATGTATGTATCTTTTATATTAGGTTGAAAACAATGTTTTCAGGTCAAAAATTGTAAAGCTGTATAATTTTTTTGAAATGGGAAATGCTACAAAATAAAGGAAATTATCAGGTGCACATAGTAAAAGAATGAAGGAGAAACAAAGCGTTTGAATGAGATTTTGAATGTAGAAACTTTGAAAAAAGATCTAGAACAGATCTCGACAAGAAAAGAAAGACTGCGTTTTTGAAACTATTGTTTAGTATGTAGGTTTTACATGTTATCCTGGAAGGTCATAGAGTATGGATGATATGACTGAGAGAAGGGGGTGTACTTTCTAGTATATGATCGACTGACCCCTTTCGTGTCCTGTTCGTGATCAATTTTCCTGATGAAAAAATTCGAATAAGTGACAAAATCTCGCCCTCACAATCGACCTCATCGCTGACTCTATCCACGACCGCCCCTCCCCGCCACTTTGAGGTATGAAAACCACCGGAATAAACTGCCGTCTCATTTATTACGTAGGGCCGACTGCCAAAGGCTACAAATCGTTACTATTACTCTACCGGCGTGCCTTGCGAAACAAGGGTCTTCTAAGGTCAAGTCCATGAGATAGTGACGTAACAAATTAGAAATTAGCCGTCAAATTTCGTTTCCATCCTCTTCCATCCACAACAATCTTCTGCGAACGATACAGAAAATACTGTTTTTGTCTGCTATTGGTTAGCATCCTCGAATTCGTAGGAATGTCAAGAATAGCAAAGTCGGTATTATTGCAATATATTCTCATATCTCAGTAACCTCAGATGACTTAGCATAACTACAGTAGTGACACAAAGTAAGTCGGGGTGATTTGAAACGAGCTAAAACTTCATTTTACCCAAGTGCCATCAGAGAGGCGCGAGTTTCATCAAGAAAGATCAAGTTCGATTCCCTAAACGCAACCTGCCGCCAACCGGGCGCCAAAGTGTCCCCATTTGACACCAACCTGACTTCGATGGGAGTGATTCTGTCCTAGGTCGGGAGACGCTTGTCGTTAAAGGTTTATCTTTAACAGACGTTTATAGCCAGAGGATCATAGCTGTGCGCGCGATTTTTTATTGCATTCTTTGCAGGCCTTCTAGGGGTGGCGGCGTTTATTTTGTCTTCCATTAGGGTTCTGATTTGTAATTTTCAACATCATGTAGACTATGTTCTTAAGCTGGGAAAATCGTTTTAGCCATCCCAGAACTTGGTCCATATTTTGAAAATTGTGAATCAGCGCTCCCCTCAAAAGCAAACGCAACCGCTTCTAGAATGTCTGTATACTTGTTTTGACTTTCTGTTTCCTTGGTAGCGACTTGGTTGTTATCTTCATTTCATTTAATTGAGCAACTTTGGAGATAGAAGTTTTTAAAAACTGTAGCAAGCATCGGTTCACTTGTTTGTTACCACATGAAGTTCTATCACACGCTTTATGTGACTGATGACTGTTCTGAGACGCATATTCCTCTTAACTTTCCAGACACCACGGACCGATGAGATAGGACTATCCATACACACCCGCTACAGCTGACAGAAGGAGATTCATACACCATCATGCCGGCAGGGAAGATGCCGATCAACTGGTAAGCCTTAACTACTTGTGATGTGTAGAGAACAGTTGTAAAGTGTCACCAGAACGCCCAAGCAATACGCAGTGCATGTAGACATTCCGTGAATACACACTGAAGGTTTGTTTGTTCATACGGAAAGGACTAAAACAATACATGTTCATCATAAAAACAGTGAAATAGTCCCTTGCTTTAGTCCCTGCACAACATAGGTTCAAGTGTGGCCCAAGGGCTAAAGAAATTGGATGGGTGATCATTAAGATTGACACACCTTTACACCAAAAGGTGTGGCAGTGATCTTAACTTTAAGATCAAATGTTTTATAGTACTTAGCACTATTACCGTGTCTGTTTATATTCTCATTGTTTTGTTTTCCAATAGCAAATAACATTAAAACGCCGAAAACATCGATATTATAGTTTTACGGCTGGATCCCAAAACCATTGCCATATGAAATGGTCATATAGTCATCATCACTTAACACGCCTTGGCGACAGGTGTCCTACCTGTGGCAATGCACTAAAATTTATCACTGTCTCATGGGAGTTCAAATTAGGCTGGAGCCGGTGAGGAAATCTTCTGAGCTCAATTGGCCATGCAGACGTCTAATCGATTGATGAAACCTAGAAACGAGCCAGTATAACGGATGGTTGGGCTGGAACAAAACACACACACATGTACCACCACATTTTCCTTTATATATACGTACAGGCTATATCCATTATGAGACAATCAACAAATACACTAATACATAGACGACTTTCCTCTTGATTACATTGCACTTTTCTATGTGTTTCTTTTCTTTAAATCGAAAATAGATTGTAAAGGAAGAAAATATCTATGTCAGTGATTGCACACTTTTAACAAAGTAAACACCATTTGCCTTGAGCTGTTTACCATAACGTTTTGAATGATTTGTTTGAAATAATATGTACATTGATCCTGAATGCTGCTGCCTTTTAAATGGTTGCAAAAACTAGCTTACGAATGTCGTGCTATTTACATTCATGATGTTTGCTATGTTTAAAAGGTTAGAAGAAAACATTGTCTTGTCCTTGCTCCTGTTACCATGATTGTGATTAAAAGGGCAGCTTCAAGAGTGTACTGACGGTTTTTATAACTTTTTCATGCGTCGAAAAATGAATCTCCACACAAGCATGCCCCTCCGCTCGCCACTTGTCAAACGGTACGTAATTTTCCATGCTGTATGCATGCTTGTTGCACCTGCCGATTGGAATGTACCATGTTTGTCAACAAGGTTTTTATCGTTTTAATTCTGCCAAATATTGTGTCAAATTATCACCTATAACTGTGCAACGGTCTTTGAAATAGTTTTTTGTATCTTCTTCTTAAACGTTTGTAAGAGGCTTGTGAAATCTTAGTACAAAGCAAAAGTTTTACATATGCACCCCTCTGAACAAACGTGGTAAGTTCCAGATGATGTCATAGTTTTCACCGGATACTGTTTTCCGTGCGTAGTGCATGTCGGGAATCACTTCCGCCATTTTGTGTCATGGAGGAAAAACATCAATCTGTGATCGATATTTTCGTGCGGAAGCAGAGAAATTTACGATTCCTACGCCAGATTGGCATGCAATAACCCTAGTCGAAGGTAGGCACGATAGAGGAGTTTTCCCTTTCTCGATTGCAGCTGCCAGGCCGAAGAGGCACGGCTGAAAATGGCGACGGCGACGAAGAATAAACATCTCCGAGCGAAGCGGCAGAAGAAGAAACTGTTCCGGGCAAACGAGCCCCTCCTGTCCGTCCTCATGTGGGGAGTAAATCACTCGGTAAGAGACCACTTCATCCCTCATTCTCCACGCACGCATCCTTCCCTATTGCCCCGCTGATTGTTCTTCGTCGCTGCGGTAAATTCCGCTACCCAGACCGTGACTAATTTCCACCAGACCGCTATCCGGTTTTTCTCGGTCTTCGGAGGCGTTTCCCCCCGAGACAAGCAATCGGTGTGATCGCAGAAAAAATTTTTGATCTTGAACCGTTCCCTCTCTCTATGTAATATTTCCCTTGCCCAAGGGTTGTTTGTAGGTTGGATTCCTCGCTACTTCCCCATAGGAAATACTTGGCATTTCGATTTTGTGCAAACGTTACAAACAGGTGACATCATACTTGTACTCCATCGTATATGGCCTCACCCAAAAATACTACACACAGATCTAGAATACAAATAAAAACTGTACACTGAAAACGCTATTGATCCAACCAAGAATTAGTATCACGACTGTGGCTAGATATCATCATTTTTTGTAGGTAGTACATCATTTTACAAGTGTATATTTTTCTCGATATTTGAGGGGTGGAATGTTGTGATAATAAATTGAATAATTTATTCCACCCCTGATTGTGAAGCAATCAAAAATTGATTAGGTTAGAATGTTCTAGATTGCGGATGTTTTTGAATTATGTAGCTAGGGTTTCATTGTCGTAACAAATCTTGAAATCAAAGCCACATGACTAGATGTGGATACTGTGCCTCATAGAAATGCAGTGTAACCACATTTTCCTTTCCAATGATTTATAGCCAATGGTCTCTAGATCTGTACAATGTACATGTCAGGATACAGTGTTATTCCTTTGCTACTCACCCTGCTTCCAGTACATGAACTAGTAGGTAAAAATGAGTAAGTAGGGATTCAAATCTCAGACTGTGGTGACTGGAATGTTTAAAGCTGTAGATGTATAGTTCCGCTCACTTACAAGTAGCCTACTCTAGATGTACATTGACCATCCTTTCCATCATGCAACTTGCATACCCTATTTTGCTGTCCAAACTTTTTTAGCACTGGTACATGGTGCATATCTTTACATATCTGTAGAAACCAGATGTACAGTCAACAAGACTGTTAGCAACAATGTTTCTGTAGAATTCCAAATGCCGAATAGCCAAAGACCCCATCAATTCTCCCCTTCGCACTGATTACAGAGGTCTAGACAGATTTCTTGGAAACAATTAAAATGCATGTTCAAGATTCTAGTTCGGCTGCCAAACTCAAAGTATCATGCTTAATCGGTGTCAGCCTTATATGCATCAGATTCCAAGTTAGATTTACTATAAGTATAACACTATTAACAGTCAATTTACTACAATAAATAAGTGTGTAGGAAAAGACCGTAATGTTTAAAGACTATAATCTTTTCTGGGGACTAGACATTGCAGCGACTGCAATTTCAGTCTTTGCGAATGCAAATTGTACGTTGCAAAATGACAGTATGTGTATTTTGTGCCTGGGTCTTATTAGGGACCGTACGATATTTATTGGGGGGGGAGGGCTGGTGCATTTGAAGTCTGATCAAAAAATTTTTTGATGGCCCTCCCCCCCATCTCAAAAAAATTTAACGTGACCCTCCCCCTCCACCTCAAAAAAATCAACATGGCCCTCCCCCCCGACAGGCAAAATCAAACGGGTAGAAAAACAACCGATGAAATAATCTTAGACCCCATTCACACTCAGAAAAACGATTCGGATAAAACATTTATCCGAATAAAAAAAATTCTATCCGATCCAAAATTGCGTTCACACTCGTCTTTGGCAACCCGATTAGTGCGCCCTCAGTCTTATCCGAATGAAACATTAGGTTGAGGTCAAAGGGTAGCGTCATTTCTTGCAGCTCAAAATGGCGGGAATCCACCAACTTTTGATGCTGTTGTTCCTCTGGAGAATGTTCTGTAGTCGTAGAAGGGAACGCAATCGACGGTCTTTGATCGCGAGAAGGTTTCACCGACAAAGTGTTCTGCATATTGGGATAGCTGTAGTACAGCTCATATGTACGCCACCAGAGCGGCAGACAGAACGATCTGGGAGCGGGAGCGAAGCCATGATTGGTGGAACAACATTGTGCTTTGAACATTTTCAGAGTCGGACTGGCAGAAAAACTTCTAAGTGAGCAAACTCACCTTTGATAAGTTGCATCCTATCCACTTAAAGAGAATCCTATCCACTTGCGCGTTCACACTGCCGAATCGTGCGAATCGAGACTCCCCGCGGCGCAGTTTTATCCACTTCCCGGAGTTCTATCTACCTACCCGAGGTGGATCGCGAGGGATTCGAATCGATGAAATCCAAGTGATTTGGGAGCGTTCATACTGCTAAGTTTTATTCGGATCGGGTAGTTTTATTCGGATAACATGTTTTATTCGAATCGTTTTTCTGAGTGTGAATGGGGTCTTAATCGACGTCAGGGCACAAGGGCGCCAGTGTTCTTGCCACACCTGGATTTTTTCACAGCGTCGGGGCAGGGGTCCGGGGGCATGCTCCCCCGGGAAAATTTGGATTTTCAGACCCTCTAAAACAGAATTTCCTGCAATTTGAGAGGAAAATTATGCCCTCGAGATTGGATGCCAGTTGCCTTTTTTACTCCCGTTTTTCAGTAATCGACGTCTGCCCTCTCCCCCAAAATACGTTATAACTTACTATAAGCTCGGGGAATCAGCAGTCCGTGATCTGGCCCGGGTATTATTTGTCCAGTCATGTCTATATGAAAATTTTGGGTTTTTGATGCTTCCAAACAGGGCTCTAGCCAGTGAGTTCGTCAGCCCATGGAAAAATCCTGCCAATTTTTTTCCGGCATTGAATAAAAAATGCCTACCTCGTGCGATCGATGTTGCGCCCTCCCGCATCAAATCAGTTTTTCCAGAGGATAGAATGACGGCGCCATCACACCTTGTGTTTTTTTTTTCTACTTTCTTTTTTCTATTTTGCCCGATGATTTTACTCAAATTTATCATTTATCGAATCGGTCGGGTTTTACAAGGCCGCGCCGTCATTTTCCAGGAGCGTGCGTTTGTTTCGTGCGACCTCAGGTAACCCCGTTTTCGGCGTGAAATCTTTGGCTCACCGCTGGATTTCTTTTGACATAGAGTAGAATAAGACCAAGAACGTTATACATTATACGAAGGAGGGTGATCTGCTGCGTCTTTGGCAGTGATCAGTGCCGGTTTAGCCTCGAAGGAGTAGCCCGAAAAGACGTCCCAACGTGCGTGCGATCGATCGACAGTCCGTCTGGGGAGGGGGGCGTGCCGCGCCATGTGCTGTCGATCGACGCTTGACAACAATATTGCGGCCCCTTTTCTGCCGCAAATTTTGTCCTTTTGAAACAAAAGAAATGTTGTAAATAAAAAATAAAGTGTATAGTTTTGCATTCTTCACATATTTACCGCGCACCGCTTTTGTAACTTAAATATTTGGGGAAACTCAGCCGAGTGCGTCTTTCCAGAAAAAAATAAGTCCGTAGACGGAATGATGTATGCCTGGCGGGAACGCTGGTCCAGGGCAGCGCCACTTTGGGGGACCTAGGGGGGCGAAGCCCCCCGGAAGCTCTTGCATTTTAGGCTATTCAGAAGGCTTATTTTATCAGTTTTAGGGCCATGTCAAGATATCAAAACAAAAAATAGTATAAACAATTCTTTCAAAAAAATTAACATGGCCCTCCCCCCTATCGCAAAAAAAATTAACATGGCCCTCCCCCCACCTCAAAAAAAATTAACATGGCCCTCCCCCCCTAATGCACCAGCCCTCCCCCCCTGATAAATATCGTACAGTCCCTTAGACATCTATGTTGGTGCTGTTGGATGTTCTCATTCATATATCTTCCTCAATGGGTAGGAAAGGTAGGCCAGAGTTGGATATCAAAAGGTTTTGAAGGACCCTTTTCTGTGGGAAAGCTATCCAAACCATTCATTTTAGACTCATCGGCAATTTTGAACCCCCATAGCTTCCCGTGCCGCTCCATTTCAAAGTATCTGTAGCGAGCAGATAGGAAAGCAAGTAGTCGCAATAGTTAGAACATCTGGAAGAGTGCGATAGTTGCTTCACCAACAGATCAAGGTGGAAGTAATAGTCCCTGGTGTTGGTTGCGATGTATGCTGTCATTCCGACTCCCAGTACAGGATGTTGGTGGGACATGTGGTTATCATCACTAGGAATACTGCTGGAATTCTGAGTCATGTGGGAGAGATAGACTGTACATGGGAGAGATAGACTGTACATGTCAGCTGCACTCTGACAGCCAGAAATGGCAGCAGCATTCATCATTTCCTACTATTACAGGGACTCTTATTATGAAGAGTCAGACCTATATATCTACGTCTCATTTAAAGTGTCAAAACTTGTGCATTGCTTTGGAGGAAGGGTGTTTGTGCTTAAAACTTTTTTCCTGCTTTCAACTTTGTGAAAAGGGCCAATCGTTGATGAAGATATGATTGAAAACAGTTGGTACAGTAGAAACCAGTTAATTGCACAATGGATAACCGCACACTTCTGTCAATTGCACAGAATCCCCAAATGGCAGCGTGGTTGTACAGTCCAGCTTGATAACTTTGTTTTATTGCACCATCCAGATAATTGCACAAACTACGCTGGCAAATCGGGTGTGCAATTCAACGGCTTCTACTGTACAATATAGACTAATTAGAGAGTTTTTTTTTCTTCTTTAGTGTTATTTTGTTTCTTACAAAATCAAATTTCTCATTTTTTCTAATGTGGGGACATCATACAGACACTTTACAGAGTACAGTAGCAAAGCCTTCAAGTACCTTATCAAAGTGTATACAGAACCCTGCATCAGCCGTTGGTGTAGGTTTGCTTTTGTAGATTGTAATCAGTATCAGTCTGGGTCTCTTTTCAAACTTTGTACCTCCGCCTGTCCATATACGCCTAAGGTCTAACACCATTCCTATTTAACTAACGGTACGCCTACTTTTGACAGAGCTATGTTTTGTGATTTTATGGTGCCATTTGAACTGGCTGTGCTACATACATTTGTATTTGCATCACGTCTTTTCAATAAATGTGATGTATTCATATATGTATGGGCAGGAATGATATCATTATCAAACTTCTAAAATCAGAATCCTTAGGTTAAGCCACCTTACTTTTGCATCAAGATGAATATGATAAATGCTGTAATAGTTTTCCAGCAAATTTTTTGTTCTGCACAATTAGAGCTACAGTATGATAATTTGATTACACAGGCAACTCTCATTAAAAATGCATTGTATACATTGTTGCCAATCATGTACAGTGTACCTTGTGTAAATTTGCATATTGGTGATTGGAGTTGGACTCTTCTTTCTCCAGTCACTGCATCTCTACTCTAGTCTTGTTTCCATTCGCTGGTCTCAGGTTGTGTCTTTGGCATCATACAACATTGTTTATTTTTCATTTCTCTTTTTTAGATAGCTGAACTTTCATACTTTCTATGATCTTAGTTACTGACATACCTTACAAGTTGCATTTAATTGTCGTTACAAAATTTGTGGTGCTATTTTCCATGTTATCGAGAATTGCCTTGCAGGCGTGTTTAGTCACCCAAAGTCACAGGTGTCAGTTATATATGAGACCTGCCATTGTTCCTTCCAGGCCAAGGCCTTTCAATCTTTGTTTTGTGTACAACAGCCTTTCAGCACTCCAAGTGTGATGTGAGGAAAAAATCATAATTCTTTTCTGTACTTTCTTGACTTATTCACTTTTGTTTTACAAAGCAGTATTTCTAAGACCTTTTTGTTTTTGATTTGGGGAACTTGTTATAGCTACGGCCGCGTGGCGCGTTGGTACACCCGATCCCTCGATCTCGGAAGTTAACTGTTAAGCAACGCGGGGTCCGGACAGTACTTGGATGGGAGTCCCCCAACCAAGGACGGCCGGATTGCTGTAGCCTCACGAAGCTTTCCACGAAATCGTCTTCCGGGAGGGATGTAAAACAGGGGTCCCGTGCTCGAGGAGGTGCCTCGACCACGTTAAACAGCCTCATTACCTGCATTTTGGGTACCTACTGGCTGTAAAATACACCCGATATTATTATGCATTGTCACATAGCATTGCTTATGATCTGTTGAAAGACTGAGCAATCTCTCTCCCTAGAATCAATGCATATGTAACAGTGGGGTTCTAGCGCTGCCAAACTAACCACGCCAACAGCTCTTGAGCTTTTGGTGTCGTGGTTAGCACTTTGGATTTGTGATCCGGCTGCCCGGGTTCGGCGCGGGTTCGAATCCCGGGAGTCGGGATGTTGTTTCTTTGTGTTCTTACTCGCCCCTCCGAATTTCTACACATACACAGATGTCATCCATTAGGTGAAGTCAATGTGGCCTGAGTAAGCTCACACATCCTATCAGACTCATGTTGCCCCAGGCATGTTGTTTCACTACTCCTCTCATACGTACTACATGTATCTAGCATGGAATCTATCATATTCTAGTCTAGTCTAGTCTAGATTCAGTTTTCTCCAATGATTGCTAGCATGCAGGATAGTCTGGCCCTTGCACCAATTGAAACATTTGGTCCTGATGTCTCGAATTATCACTTTCACCAAGAAGTGGGTCTGCATGTTCTTTCCTGTAAGGCGTTGGCAGCCTACATGTATTTTTATTTCCTGTAAGTCGTAGGGAAAACCATCTAATCTACAATGTAATTTGTAGCGAGGCAACCAAATTTAGCGTAATTACCTTCCTTGATATAGCGTGATACGTAGGGGGTTCTTCTGAATTCAGCGTAAATCGTTGTCGGGACCCCCCATGCAGACCCTCCAAGAAGGTTATGTACTAGTATTTGGTTGCATTTGTATTCGTCACAAATTTTGTGTCTATGATTATGATAACTCAGGGTTCTAGTCAGGATTTCATTTTAGCGTAGTGGGAATGGTAGGGAAGGGGGGGTCTTGGCCCTTCCACGGTGAGATTTTGAAAATGTAGAGTTAAAAGTTGGCACTCTGTTAAAGTCACATGTAATTTGAAGGATTTTCTGGTCAGTTTTAAGGGTCATATCATCATTTTTCATTGTTCAGACATTGATTAGACATTGTTGAACAAGCAAATGATAACAAAACACCACTATACTAGTTAAAAATTAGCGTAGTGGCCCTTATTTTAGCGTAGTGGTCCACTACGCTAAAATGCACTAGCTAGAACCCTGATAACTCAAGGGATAGTATTAAGGGCAGCGATCAGAGTAGTGAACTGAAGCCAGAACAAGATGAATACCAGTCTAAAGCTGGCTATCATCCTCCGCTAAGCTCTCTGGGCTCTATCAACTGTGGGAGGCTTCATCCCCAGAGCTGCTCATCCCAGCATGCACTATCTGTCGCACATAATTGAAAAGTGCTTCAATATAGATCAGCCTTGACAGCACTTATGGAGGTGCATATCCCCACCGAGGCACATTCACTCTGATTTTTTTTCAGCTAAGGTAAAAAATCATTTGAAAAATTACATTTGCATTCTGATGAAGGTCTAGATCTTTCCCAAATTATGATAATCTGTTCCCTAAATTTTTTAAAGCCCAAAACATCCTTTTAAAAAAAATTTGAGCTTGTTCCAGGGTTGACAGTTAGCATAGAAGCATCCTTGCACTCAAACAACTCAATAGATAAAACAATAGATAAAACTCAAGGGCTAGGCCTAGCTTAGAGAACTCATCGAGTGAGGCTTTAGCACATAATTGTGTACTAACACCCACATCTTTTTGTTCAAAATCACCCCCTTACACTAGTTACAGTCAAATAAGCTAACTCTGATCTAGTATTAGTGATACGTACATCTTTGATACCTGACATATGGTAGGAGAACAGAGGAATGTTACTCTTTACCTTACCAATTTACTGCCTTGTATGCAACCCATCCCTTTGATGAAAAGAACTAAAACTTTAGTAAAAGCATTTGTTGACCACCAAAACATTATCTCATCCCTGAAAGAGTGTTAAAATAATGATAAATTCACCTATTTTTGTATGGGGGGCAAAACTGTTTTTTGCTTTTTTGAGTTTGTGCTTGAAACAGCATGCGCAGTAATATAGTGGAAACACATATTTGCGTCGTGATGATTTCACCACGAAAATTATAAAATAAAATTTCACCTTTTACAGTATTCACCTTTGAATTGTCATAAAAGTTCTTCTTTTTTGGTGCACTATTCAAGAAACTGGCAGTGATGACAGAGACCGTCTGTTTACAGTGTTATGTCGTTTTCCAGCCTCTTTATACTTACTTATATAGAACTCTGAATGTGGTTGTTTTTGAGGGATGTTTAGTCTGAAGAAGATAGGAACTGTCTGTGTTTACCTGTTTGGGAACTGAAGTGTACCAGGTTGCAACCCCTTAGTCCTGGCTTTCTTGTCCCTCTCGTCAACAACATTTTACCATTTCTAGGAGTCCTAAGAATACTCAAGAATGAATACAAAGTCATATTTATCATTATATCCTGTTACAAGTATATAGTTTGAATAACAATCTGTCATTTACTTTTATCTTGGGATTATTCTGCTTCAGTTTCCCTTGGTATCCTGGGAACAAGATTCTCCTTGTTCCCAGAATACCTTGACCTGAACAACTTGAAAAAGTCCTGAAAGTAGCACATGCAAACAATCTCAAACAAGTGTTGTAAAAATATCTATCAAACTATCAAACCTTTAAGTCTTTGTTCTCAAAGGCAAGAATACTGCAGCCAAAAAGTCTGGCAAATTCTACCAGCCCCGAGGCAGACTCAAACTTGACAAATCATTTCCCATAAAAAATTCATATGTCGTACGCATCAGTCAATATCATACTTACCTTTGGGGAGGAAAAGTATCTCCCCAAAGCCCCAAACCCAGAAATTTGATTGATGCAAATTCTTACATTGTGTGGGTAAGAGGTGTAGTAAGATGTCAGAAAATTCATGGTATTTTCTTGAGCCCAAAGCACTTTCTCCCATTTGCTCTGAAACCACCATTACAAGGACAGCCATTACAAAGCACTAACCCCATAGGTTGAGTCATGATGAATGACTGTATAGAGACAGGAACATCTTTGACATTTTCCATCCCCCCAGGACGACATGTTATATTGGTGGTGGGAAATGTTAATGTGTGTCAGAACTGTGTAGGTGGAGAACGCTGGCTGCAAGTCTAGTAAAACATAGATGTTACTGTCAGTTTTGCGTGCGTAGTCACTTCATCTTTGTACAGGTTGATTAGGTAACATCGTTTCAAGTCACGTTCAATAAGTTCATGCTATTTTTTGGCATATCTTGTTGAGAGGGAAAGGATACTGTAGATTCATTTATTTATGCAGTGGTTTTGTTTTGCAGTAGGACGAAAAAGAGGTTTTCAGGGCGTTCGAAATTCATTGTTGAATTTGTAGTGTAAACACATTGGAAATGCATATTTGCAGTGTAGAGTTTACCACAAGATTAAAACAACAGCTAAAGTTTGATGATTTACAGTAGTCTTTCCTAGAAATATTAAAAAATTTTAAGTTACAAACAATATGATAAACAAATGTAAAATCCAAACAAATGTAAAATCCCAATGTTCAAGAGATTTTTTCCCCTCCCCTTTAAAGTATAGAAATAACTGCACAAATGACAATGCGCTATAGATACCTATAATATACATAGTGTTTTCACAGAAATTAGTTTAGAGGAAGTGTTGAGTAGCCATTCTGATGTACGGCACCTTCAGCCATGTCAAGGTCATGCGCTTGACCTTGATGTATTGATGAATAATGAAGCAGGTCTAGATCAATATCAGTCTGCCCCTCTATCTGATTCCCTCTGTGATACAACAATACTCCCTACCTTCTGCTGCCAGGGTCGTATTGATTACTTTGTGCTTGTATCTAGACTCCAACACTTCTATTATAGCTGTTAAGTTCTCTTTCTTTCAACCCTTTTCATCCCTTGAACTTGTTGCAGCATGTAATTTATTGTCATGTTTTTGGTAGAATTGTAGCACCCGATATAGATTTGATTTGAAACTGCTGGTGATATTTGAATGACAATCATTTGCAAAGGCCGCCAAGAAGGTCCAATTCTTACTCAATTAGTTGTAGAGTACATGCATATTATTACAGTGGTTAGAGGCCCGGGCCTGGAAACTGACAATTTGAATCCCAGCCGTGTAGCTCAGGTGACATGCACATTACTACTAGAAAAGGGTTGCAGTATATATAGGGCCGGAGGTGAACCCATGGTCCACTGTTCATTGTGCTTGTTGAAAAGAGGTAGGAGAATTTTCCCAGTTCAATGAACCTGTAAATACTTTTTACAGGTTCAGAAAGACATAGGAAATACATGCACAGCTCCAATTATGCCTGCACTAACCTGCATATGCAGGGTATATTTTAGGTGGTATCATAATGTATAGGTTTTATTCGGTGCCCTCAGTCTTTATTTTCTGGGAAACTAGCCAAGATCGATGCCTACACAGATGTCCTCAGTACAGTAAAGTTTCTATGGCCTGCTGTCACAAGACTGTTGGCCGATGGCATTGTCCTATCACCATCGCCCAGGGGAGGAAATACGTCAATACAGGCATTGTTAGCAACTCTCTGGGATTACATCATTGGGTATTGTACAAGAAAGTCTTTATCCGGTTAATCGTCTGTTGTTCCCATCTCGCGGGAATTGGACGTGCTTGCACAATGCACAGACATGTGATGTCTTGACTGCAGACTGCCAGGTGCCCTTGTCACAGTATTTTGAGTCTTGTTACAAAATATAGGAATAGAAAATGCCCCTGCAGTTCCAGAGCAAGCTGCAAGGGGGCCCAAACATACATCACTTCTCCCTTATATCACAAGCTATCTGCCACCAAAAAAACCAAGACCATAGCATGTCCAGGTCAAAAGATACTAAAAATGGTCTGCTGCAGTACCAAGGTCACATACTAGGGGGGCCAAAATTGCCCCTGACCTTTGTCTTCACATTCCATTCCCACATACCGAATGTCATTATAATCCATTCAGAGGTTAGAGAGTTATGCTGACCACAAATATCTAGAAACACAAACAGACAGACAAACAAACAGATAGACAGACAGACACACCAAAAACTATACCTCCATTTTTCATGGAGGTAAGAATAGTTCCCATTTTACAAGGCTCTACTTACATTTTTACTTTAGACTTTTCCAAAGCCATTCCTATAGTTAATACCATGAAAAAATTGTCATGTGTGAAAGCTTATGTGGAAAGTTTGTGATGATACCCTGGATAATGATTTACCCCGGCCTAATGAGGGAAGTGGCATGCCATCCTGTGTGTCATTTGTCAATGTCAAGTCTACAATCTCTCTCAGTTCCGAGGTGGCAATTTCAATAAAGCCCAGGGCTCAATCAATATCAGGGCAATCAGGGGAGTATGTGAAATGAGTAAATTTCCTCAGTGTACTTTTGTTGTAGGGTATAACAACTATATGTACATATGTCAGGCTTATGATTTTGTGTTAACAGTTAGAATTTTCCTCAGATCAGAGGTGCTGCTTTTTGATATTCTAGTGTTCTCAGGAATGATGACCATAGTATCTCCAGAACACAAGATATCAGAACCAGAAGTTCCACTGCAGTAAAATAGGAGGCTGCCAGAAGGCCCATAATCGATCTTCACATTATTTTGACCAACTCCAGTACCTACCTACCAAATGTCAACTAAATCCAGCCACAGCTTCTCAAGTTATGCTGTCCACAAACAAACAGACAAACAAATACGCCCAACCACATATGTCACTGAAAACATGAGCAAAGTTGATACATTTATACACAATGAATAGATGTTACAAAATATCCAAAGAATAGCAGCATTGAATTGCAAACTGGGGACTACTATGAAGAATGATAAGTTCAGAATGTGACTTTTTAATTTCCTGTTATCCTTCTCCTGCTTGATGGAATGTTGTTTGTGCCGTTGCCATAGATACAAGAGCTGTCCCACATCAACATCCCCGTTATGCTCATGCCTGACGACTTCAAGGCCTACAGCAAGGTCAAGGTGGACAATCAGTACTTCAACAAGTAAGTAACATTTCACACCTCTCTATTTGAATATCCTTTTTATATCATTTGTTTGCATTATCATAATATCCCATATAATAAAAAATTACCCCCAAAATTAGCCTTTGGAGACTCATAACTTCCTCAAGATACTAAATACTGACAAAAAACTTACTACTTTGTAATCTTTGGGGTGTTTTTCACCTATCAACCAATTTTCACTGAAAATTATTGATCTTTTACATATTTATCCCGTCCTTTTCAATAAATGACCTAACGGCCAGGTTAATTTGGATGACGTCACTTGGTCACGTGATTACAGTCAGAAAGCTGTGCATGACAACTGGTTATCATAGCTTGAAATAAACTTTGGACACTGCTAATACAAAAAAATCCATGATAGCACTTTCGGTGGTACCAAAAACCCCTCTGGCCCATGGACTAATAATGCCACCACCACAAACCAACAGGACAGTGGTGCAGACACCTTTGACCTATGACCTATGACCTTAGTCACATGTCCATTAGATCACATGACCAAAGTGGTGGGTCATTTGTTCTGAAGAAGGCAGGAGAGATGGTATAAGATTGTGCAAGAGTTAATGAAACTACAAATACAGTACATCTTTCCGATTGTAATTACATGTACAAAGGTACAACAGAATTGTTTCAACCACAAATTCAAAACACAGCGAAAACGTCCTTTTCCTGCAAAATTCAACCAATAGGACCATAAGAAGAGTAATTCTATAAAGATGTCAGTTAGTTATGTGTAATTAGTGGGGGGAAAATGACAAATCTCAAGCAACAACCCATAGCTCTTTCTTAGACCCCGTTCACACTCAAAAAAATGAAGCGGCTTCAACGTCGAAGCCGCTTGATCCGGATCGTTTTCTTGAGTGTGAACGCTCCAAGCGGCTTGGATTTTCACCGATCCGGCTCGTTTTCAATCCTTCCCTGAGAGGTAGTTTGAGACACTTGTGAACAAGCCGCTTGGCTGAAATCGCGAGTGTGAACGCAACGCGGGATAGATTCTATGCAAATTTCCGATTTGCCCCCTGTTGGAGGTTATATATCCAGGTATCGGGAGCAGGAACACACGCCACACTGACAGGTTTGCTCACGTTACTGATTTTTGTGCCCAATGATAATGTCTGGAAAGAAAAAAAATCGCTGTAGGGTCAAGGCAAGTGGAATGGGAAGCAAACAAAGCTTTTTTTATCACGCGAAGAGAGAGGAAACACAGCAAGCTAAAACAAAATCACAAAAAACAAGCATATCTTTGAACAGCTTTCTCTCTGGATTATGATATAAGACTATTAAGAGTGGGTTTGAGAAAACCTACAAACAATGTTGTAAAAAAGTACCTGAAGTCCAGGTACGGAATTGTGTGCGATTAATCGGATTGTCTGAAATGAGTGTGAACGTAATTTTTTTGAAGCGGCTTGCCCATTGAAGCGGCTTCGACGTTGAAGCCGCTTCATTTTTTTGAGTGTGAACGGGGTCCAATGCATTGCCAATTAGTGGAAAGCCTGAGTATTAGCCTTGTTAGTTTACAGTGGCTCCCATACTCTCCCCTCACCAACTCACTGGTTAATTTGTGGATGCCATCTGTACAAAAAACATGCAGATTACTCATGTTAGGAAGGTATTGATTCCCCCCAGCTTGTGGAAGCTTTACCTCCAACTCATTTGTGAAGAAAACAGATGAAAGAGAGCAGGTCAATTAGGCTAGCAATTTGTTACTCCACACTAATGAGGGCTGTGCCTTAGCTCTGGTCTAATAAAGCTTTGGAAAAGAAACACTGACGTAGGTTACTAACGTAGACATTCATCCTTGCCAAAGTTGACTTTTTTGATCCTTGGAGATGACAAAATGCATTGCTGCATCCAGAATTTCAAAGAAGAGAAGTTGGGACCACAGGGTCCCTACTATGTGTTGTTTTGAACCTTTGTTCATACATGAAAGCTCAAATAGGCCTACAAGCCACTTTTCATTGAGGTTATGAGGGAAGAGGCAAGGGTCAGACAAAGTATATAACGTTACAGTTTATATTGTTTAAAATTCCAATGAGTTTATATACACAATTTTATATACATAGTACAAAATGCACAATAGTGAGAGCTGCTACATGATTCAAGTCTGTTCATTTCGGTCATTTCTGCTACTTTAAGAGTCTCTTCAAGAAAGCCAGAGTTGGGGCTGTGCGTATGTCTGGTGGTAGGCTATTTCAGATGGTGGGTCCACGGTAGGCGATGGTTCGTCTGAAGGTTTCTCACTGTCACTTCCAAAAGGCGGGTAGACCAAACCGATGTGCCAAAGGATTGCACTAAGGTCTACCAACTGTGAGGCTGCTACCAGTTGAGCTACAGGGACATCCCTTTATCGTGTAATGTTCACTGAGTCTGTTTTTTTTTATATTTCAGAGAAAACTTGCCGAGCCATTTTAAAGTGAAAGAATACTGCCCGCTGGTGTTCAAGAATATAAGAGAGAGATTCAACATAGATGATGTTGACTACATGGTAAGGGATTTCTGGTGTTTCTTCTACATTTACTATATATGGCCTTGGAAGGGAGTACCAGTATGCCTAAAAGTCACAACTTGTACTGTTGTAGTATGAGTGTAAAGTATCCAAAGCTGACAGAAAAGCTTGCAGTATGTATGGTTTCTCTTTAAGAACCAAAGTAAAAGTATATGCTAAAACTGAAATAAAATTAATCTTGATTTTGTATAGAAGTTTGATTTAAGGCTTACAGACTTTGTTGATTTCTTCCATTACTTTTTCCCCAGAATTCGTTGACTAGATCGCAGCCGGTGAACACGGACTCTCCCGGTAGAAGTGGCGCCAGATTTCTCATGTCCTACGACAAACGTTACGTCATCAAGACGATAGAGAGCGAAGAAGTAGCACAGATGCATCATCTTCTCAAGCAGTATCATCAGGTAGGTTCTAAATCTGCAAGAAGATATACACGCAAGTTTTGGCTTGCAGGAACAAGAGTCCGTAGGTCACAAACCTCAGTGATGTGGCGTTATGTACGGCGTAACTGGTAGTGTTGGACTCGTAATGGGTTCCTGACTTCGGTTGGGGAGGTAAAATACTACCTTTACCTTCTGTCTGTACTTTATATGTTCCCCCCTACTTTGCCCCTGATGAGGTTATCTGGCAGAAATAGCAATGTAGATGTAGATGTATGTGGCACTTTTAAAACAAGTTACTAAAACTTGAGTGCAGTGCCACAGTGTCGTCGTCTGTCCGACAGCAAATATTGAAAAAATGAACCGATAATGGTGTTTGTTATGCTTATTACTAAAAATAACAATTTCTTTAAAACCTGTTTCCATTTATTACACCAGGTAGTAAACAAGGCAGACCTCTGCTTTGAGAGTAACCATTAGACAACCAACAAATGTTTTAATGGACTGTACCACACTACTTTTAAGATACAGGTATCATTCTTAAATTCTTCATTACCTGAAGATTGCCATGCATTGTTGTATATTTCAGCATATTGTGGAAAACCACAGTGAAACTCTACTCCCCCACTACCTGGGCATGTACAGACTGACAGTAGAGGGCACGGAGACGTACCTGGTCGTCATGGCTAACATATTCAGCCACAAACTCAACGTTCACATCAAGTATGACTTGAAGGTCAGCAAAATCACTCTCTTTCCAAGTTTGAAGTCCATTTTCTGATTTTAGTGTTGTGATAGCATTTGTCATTTCAGGCAATGTGGTAAATCTGGTGGGAGCTTGAAGCATATAGCCTGGGTACCATCCAGGTAGTAGTTCGCTCCTATGTTTGCTCCTGCTACCTTCTGGAGACCTGTATGCTCAAACTTTTTGGTGGTTACGTCAGTTAATGAGCGAATTAAAGGAATGGGTTCTAGAGTGCTAACGTGGTCAAAGTTCCCAGACAGAACAGCAGAGAAGCGACTGTATATAGTGTATAATGAATGTCACAGTGAGAAGCGACTGTAAATAGTGTATGATAAATGCCGGGTCCGGAGCGAACTACTTTTTGGATGGCTCCCAGGCTATGAAGCATAAGCTTCAAGTGTCAAACCTCTGTATGCAAAAGAACCCTACACACTTATTGAGAACAGTAAGGGTGACTGGGTGTGCTTGGCCAAAATGTGACAAATCCGCATTGCTGAACCACTAGCTACAGGAAAAGGCATTGTACTTCACCTCAGTTGAGGATGAATGCTTTAGGTTTTATATACTTGTAACTTTGACCTTAGTTATTGTGGTAAGACTTTCAATATGGAGGACATTTAACAGCCACAGTTGATTGTTGTAGGCCCAGAGATTGCATTATGTATTACTAAGGGGAAGGGTTTCAAACAGTAAGCAGCGTGCAAAATACCCACTTGCACACATTTCATATCAGCCAAATATGTATGTATTGTACATGTGTACATTTTTTTCTCCCCAGAAATTAGTGAATTGTAGGTGGTGCAAGTTGAAATTCAGTTGTGCAACCTAGTTTTTACCCCAGGTTGCACACTGTGCAACCTGGCTCAGAAAAGTATTTTGTACACTGAGTAAGTCCAGGAAGATTTGTGGCATGCCCTAGGACACGTCACTAATGGATTTTCAAATAAAAGTCTTAAAATCCCTCAAAGTAGAGAGAAAAGTCTTCAACTCGAAAGTTCTCCCCTCACATCTTCTCTGTTTTTACAGGGCTCTACAGTAGACAGACAAGCCAGTGATAAAGAAAAGGTGGGTCTGTAGTTCTTTTCTTGCCAACACCTCAGTGGCGGAGGCATTTTTCCATTTATTGTTGTGTACTGGTGTATGTCAATGAATTTTTAATAGAAAATTACAATACAGGAAGTCCATACTTTGAAAGGATAGTACCTGTTGTATATACAAAGTTAAAGTATTACATACATGTACACTTGATTTCATCATTAGAAAAGAACCAAGAAGGAAAAAAGAAGCTTGACAAATTCTGCACTGGTTACGCCTAGTCTCTTACATACTTAACGTAGAGTTCAATGAAATGATCATTTTGGTCAACTCAACATTTTCCTGCACTTAGCTGTATCAGTACATTTGCCAGTATTTTCACTCCAGTAACGTTAGTACCATTTTTCTCCCAGGCAAAAGACTTGCCCACATACAAAGACAATGACTTTGTAAAGGAGAGAGAAACACTGAAAATCGGGGAGACACAGAAGGAGAGGCTACTGGGGATCCTGAAGCGAGATTCGGATGTAAGTGAAGCCTTCGGTTTTGATATCAGAAATGAAACCTTCAGTTTGCCTCATTTCGTTTGCTTTCATGTAAGTCTTTTCTCTGGAGCTGTTTGTTATTGCCATGTCTTTGACTGTATACAATTTCTCATGAGTGGTTAAATCTGCACTCACCAGTTTCATGAGGCCTAAACTTCACCTGATAGGTAGAACCTTCACCTTCCATAGCCCCTGCCCATCCTTGTCAACTCTTCATTTCACCTTTTACCTTTGCTCTCCCCAGTCCTTATGACCCTTAACCTCCTTTACTTTTTACCTTTGCCCTTTGCTTTCCATGGTTTCTTGTGACCCTTATCCTCATGGACTACAGCCTGTTGCTGGTGTGCATGATCATGAAGTTGAACATTCTTAAACATTCACCTTTAACCTTTGCCCTTTGCTCTCCACAGCTTCTTGTGACCCTTAACCTCATGGACTACAGCCTGTTGCTGAGGTTGCATGATCATGATACGGAATCCTTCACTTGAAACCTTTAACCTTTGCTGTCCACAGATTCTTGTGACCCTTAACCTCATGGACTACAGCCTGTTGCTGGGGGTGCATGATGTTGATGCTGAATCCTTCACCTTTAACCTTTGCCCTTTGCTCTCCACAGTTTCTTGTGACCCTTAACCTCATGGACTACAGCCTGTTGCTGGGGGTGCATGATGTTGATGCTGAATCCTTCACCTTTAACCTTTGCCCTTTGCTCTCCACAGTTTCTTGTGACCCTTAACCTCATGGACTACAGCCTGTTGCTGGGGGTGCATGATGTTGAGCGGGCGGAACAAGAGGACATGGAGACGGAGAACCAGAGCGGGGACGACGAGGACGGAGAAGACTCCGGCGGACAGTGTGCCACGCCCCCCGACAGCCCGCGGATCAAGGACTTCGAGGACTATGATGTGGAAGAGAGGGAGGCCTTTGCAATCAAAAGTGCAAATGGTTAGTTTCAATCTCATATCCAGTTACTGTACATGAAATATATGCTTCTGTTATGGATTGAAACATTTTGTCTGTCTACACTGCTGAATGTGCATTTGCAAATGCTACCTTACAATGGAATGGTTTCGTATGAATGTTACTGGATCAAGTACTTTTGTTGCTAGCCTGGATACCAGACCCCAGCCCAATCTCAAAAATATCTATCCCCACACGATAGATATTTTTGAGATCGGCCTGGGGTCTGGTATCCAGGCTACTTTGTTGCATGGCTTTGAATATCACTATTCTATGTTACCAGCCTGAAAGGTTTGTCTGTTGCATGAAAAGACAATAGTACTAGCAGTGCAAGTAGTAAGCTAGATACAGATACACCATTTAATTTGGATGAATGTTTAAAGAAAGCTTTGCCTGTGAATTGTACTTGCATGGATACATAGTTTGATAAACGGTGCTCCTATATAGGGTCTGTTGGTCCCTACTTTACAGATGCACCCAAGAAGGAAATCTACTTCATGGGTCTGATCGACATCCTCACGTCCTACGATGCCAAAAAGAGAGCAGCGCACGCAGCCAAGACAGTTAAACACGGAGTAAGTATACAGCATATACTGTAAATCTGTATATGGTTTACTGTGGTTATAACTTATATTTCACATTCGCTCCACTGTGAATTCAGACAGAACTACAGTTGCACAACCTGATACGTTCACCAAGTGATGTTAACTTTTATGGCCAACATATCATAAATTTGTAACATTGACTATGCAGATGAGGTCATTATTTGCATGTCGATGTATGTGTGTTAACATACAAACACACACATCTATCTACCTTGCATATCTAACTACCTGGATGTCTAAACTTCATCAACAATGATGATAGAAGTTTGTATAACATGACTGTGCTATGCTTTCCAGGCAGCTAGTGAGATTTCCACAGTGAAGCCCAAACAATACGCCCGCCGCTTTATGGACTTCATGGACAAGGTGCTTGTATGATTTTGAAGGTGGGTGGTTTGCAAATTATAAATTATAAATCAACACGAATCTTACGAATTATAAATCAACAGAGATAAAGTATAATCTAGCAACAATGTTTATATCAAATCATATCTTCTAAGACAGATGTGATTGCTAGAATGTTCTTTGGGATTTATTTATTTATTCTACTGTATATAGGTGCTGTATATAGATTTTAGTTTTAGTTTTATTGCTGTGTTTTTACATTTTTGCTTTTGTTTTCCAGGCTTTAATGGGGAACTGCAGAGGCCACACTTACACACAGGGTGTTGATTGGATGAACCAGCACAGAAGCCCATAGTCACATGTAGTCTGCTGCAGTTTGATGTCATCCTGATAGAGGGAGCTGCTGGACAGAAGGCAGTCACCATTTACTTGACCTTGACAAGAGCACTCCTCAACATGGGCTTGACCTTTGACTTGTCACCTTTCACCTCCCTGACCTCTAACAAACGTATTACATGTTGACATGTACACGTACTAGTATATTGCACTATGTACAATTATATAAGTCAGTATAATTGTACGCAGTAACAATACAATTACTCCACAACCATAGGAAAGCTCTTCTGGTTGCTACAAAAATTTATATGAGATGGGAAAGAAAATATCTATACATGTAGATGTAGTTAATGGATATGAAACTATGGCCTTTATCCATGTCCAGTTAAGACAGTTATAACACAATGCTAAATACATGTAGTACACTTTAGGGAAGAAGTACAATATGCTACAAGTATGATAGGTTCATGAACATGCTAAAAACAAGAGGATACATTCAATGCTGGGTTAACAGACAAAACATTTCTTCAGAAAAAAAAATGTTTGACAAACAAACAGAATGCCTAATGGGTTTAATCAAAGCTTTTCACAGAAATTTTGTTATGGGCATCATTGAATACTCTTGAAGATGCCTGGAGTCTATTGTATATTTAATTAGTCTGTGTTTAAAATTTACTGAAAGTTTTGTCTTTAATAAGGGCCTTGGAGTTGGATGTCTTTGAAAAGGTTGAAGAAGAGGATATGAAATTTGAAAAAGGTAAACTTGTTGCAAGGAAATAATTCAAATTTTACAGGCAATTTATGTTCTATTAGAAATGAAGTTGTAAAGGAATCAAAAGTCCACAACAAAAAATTTCAGGTCACCAAAATCAATCTTTTTTGTTCCTTCAAAATCCAAGAAAATATCAAGGCATTGCATTTGCCATGGCTTAAGAAAACAATGACAGTCCTAGCTTTCATATTCAACCCTATTGTGGCAATTGTAGCCCCATTTACCCAGCTCATCAGTGTATTTGTTTTGTATTAGACATTTGAGGATAGGTTTCAGGAAAATTCCTGAAAAAAAAAGCCCTCTGATGATTTTAACCATGTACAGCAACTGTGTAGGGTAACAGATATATATACATTGTTAGAAGATAAATTATGTTGCAATTTTGGTCACAAATTGGATGAAAACAACACGTCACAAGCGCAGCATATACGCTCAGTGTATTTCCTAGGTTTTCAGACAAGTGTGACATGAATAGGTTACAGTAAAGGTTCTTCATTTGAATGAAATAATCTCTACCAATTGTTAGTAGAGATTTAACTACAAATATTCTCCCATGTACAACTCTACATCTATAGTCTACCAGGGCATTAGAAAGGGGAGGGGGGCGAACTATGTTTTTTCTATAATAGTCGTTCATAGACAGAGGATTGAATTTACCCTGAAGGAGGGTAGAGAGGCAGATTTGTACAATTGCAGGAATGAGTGAGTTTTTATGTTAAATAAATCTATGTTGTGAATTGTCCAAGTTTGGTGTGATACATGTATGTGTGAAGAAGTATGGTATGAATTGTGTGCAAGTTGGGAAATGTATGTGTGTGTCCACAACTACATGTACAGTTATAAACTATGTTAGGTCTTTGTTTGGTAATATATATTTGATACCATCTGTTTAATAGTGTAAAATGCACAAAGAACTGGGGTATGGGATTCTATTGAAGTACTGTAGGCTGTGAAATAATTATCGTGGTGGCCTTACATTAGGTACATAGCCTTCCAGGATACCTTAAATCATAAAATATTTTCAGTCATTTCATGTTCAATGTTTTCGAATCGTAGAATTTTCCCTCCTATTTTTATTACAAAATGAAATCCTACTGAACTCAAAACTTTCTACAGTAGTACAGTATGGTTGAGTTTAGTAAAATGTAAAATGCTAACTTCTTAGCAATACCAAGTCACAAATGATCCAGCTACAACTATTCACTGCCACCACATTTTGTGACTACAGTTGGGAACATACAAGACATGTAATACATTTTATTAGTCATTGTACGCTCACTATGATTAGTATGAAACTGAAAGAAACAGATTATTTCAAACAGTTGCCACAATTTCTCGGAACTTTTACCAAAAACTATATTTCTACTAAAAGCACAAAATCCTATCATACAGGATGTGGGACAGATCAAAGAAGAAGTCAAATCTGAGAATAGTTCACATTGTCATTGTACCATACAAATATGTATGTACGTAGTTGATTAGTCACTAGTGTTATTTATCACACTATTTTCTCCCATTAGCCATGCTCACTGGCACATTAGCATCAGAAATGAACCTTGCATCTTTGGTGCATTATAGAAGTTTTTACACACCTGTAGATCAGCTGAAGCCAAAGGTATGGATCAAGATGAATGAATGGATGAAGTTCCGAGGATATCTGTCCAAAATACAACAGTAAAGCATTAATGTTTTGAAATACATGTGTAACACCGAGAGGCAAATAATGTCCGTTGATTTAGAGTTTTTGCTTCTTCCCTTAAAGTCAAGTAATAATGTGTCTTCTTATAATCTTGTGTAAGGATGCCTCCTTTCACTTTGCCCAAGATGCAAGGTACGTCTACTTAACAATGAGTGGAAACGTATAATATCATAGCTCAGGTTTTGTGCACTAGATTGCGTGTGTACAGGTAATTAGTTTGTGTAGACGATGGCATATACTAGTAAACGCACCGATGACACGTCACGAAGTTGACGTTCAAAAGTCAAGACTACACTATCGCAGCAATGTTGTAATACAAATCATAGTAAAGTACTTTATAAGTACACTTAGTTCCTCGTTCTATTTTTGCGAGCGTCCGGTACTAGGTCTCTATGATATGTTGCAGTTATTTCATATCTTGGATTCATTCAACTTTATTTGCGTTTGGCTGTCTTATGTTGTCTCTCAACCCAATTTACCAGCCCGGTCAAGTGCATGATTTATTCATCACCAGGGCATGGCAGGCCAATAGCGAGTCAGAAAACTTGTCTCGTGATCGAAGTTGGGGGGATTTCAACATTATTAATTTGAAATCGACAGTTAACGTTTCACTTTCACGGCAGCCCGCCCAGCAGACAGTTTCAGTGCAACTGTCCGCGCATCTAATCGTATTTCCCAGTAACTAGCTAGTTGTAATCAGATCTATTAAAGTTAAAGAGTGATAATTGGAGAATGGATGTTTTCATAGATTCTTCTTCTTTTTCTTCTTCTGATGATGATCAAGCTGTGGTCGGCGACTATCATGTGTTGGATCCGGAGCCACTTGGGCGCGGGGCCTTTGGTACGGTGTACAAAGGCAAGAAGAAAGGCAAATATTATGCCCTGAAGGTACTGGACCTTAGTGACGACCAATCCAGGATGAATGCGGACAGGGAGCTTCAGCCCCTGTTAGCCCTGGCCCAACACGGTCACCCCAACATTGTGCTGTTCAGAGAATATTTCTTGGACAAAAGCAGGTATTGGACTGTAACGATCATGCAACAGGTGGAGGTTATAGGTTAAGGCGGAAGTTCGCTTAAAGATGTTTCCATTTGTATGGGTAAGCGTGCCCTGCAACACTGTTCGCCGGCGTCAGAACGTCAGAACGTTATATACATCAGTCGAAAAGCCGATGCTCAACACATGCGAGACCACATGTAGATCTCAGTGTGTGTACTTTTGTTTCTGCATCAAAGTATACTCCGTACCTCCCTGCAAACACAGTAAAACACCACATACGAGTACACACTGAATAGGGGAAGCCATCTGCTCCATACCTGATGATTCCTAGGTGAAGTAGGCAGCACTGCCCGTGGTGTCACTGGGCCTCCTGTCGCTCGCAGTAATTTGAATCACACTAATCGAAATAACGTGCCGAACCAGAATAGAGCACTTTTTATGGGTTTCTGGTTATCAGAAAGTTTGTCTGGACGGCTGCTTTTGCACTCTAATGTGTTACGATGTATTGCTTCAACAGTTGATTGTGCTTGGTCATAATGATGATATATGATACGTGTACGATCTTTTTTATTTTCATGAGCGACAGACAGTCAGACTGTCGTCGTTTTTACAGTATCCCAGCCCCCCAAGCGAGAAAGTAGGTCATTGCATTACTTGCGATCGCTAGTTCCTCTTTCACTTTCACATTTAGCTCACTACTACGGTAGATCTTTTTCTACAAACTTGTTAATGATATTACTAATACTAGAGTTCCACGACCCCATACCTTTGCCAAATGGTTTTAACCTTCATAACTTGTGTATTTATTGTTTGTCTTCGTGCAAATAAGGTCCTCATTTGCATAAATTATATTAGTTGATCATCTCCCCCACCCAAATATCAGACGTACACAATCTATATTAAGAAAGAAGGCTTTAATTGCATTTCCTGATAATTTATGCAAATGAGGTCCATATCTGCATAATCAATGTTCAATGATGTTCACATGTACATAAAACGAATGCCAATTTAGCCAACCGAAATACCTTAAAGTGGTAGCGACAGTGGAACGCCGATTAAAGGGGCATTCCACTCCAGAAGCGAGTGTTATTTTCTGTAGATGATATTTTTTGGGGATACAAATGCACCCGACTTTTCGCAAAGTTATCTCATTTGTCTTTTCGACAATATTCTTTTCTAAATCCAAGCACCCCCATACGGACCCGCTTCTAATGTACTGCGCTGTATATGATTTTGCGACTTCTGTCATACTTTCTCGCTACCGGTAATCGCTACCAGTCAATCAAGTAACTATCGCACATTTAGGGGGATACAAAAAAGTTTGAAGACTCTCATCTTGGGATGGGGAAATTAAGCTACTTGAGTTAAAAGTCGGTCAACGTAAAATGGCGGCGCCAAAACTGCTTGTGTGGTGGACGTTGGGCACAATTTGTTAGCCTGGTATCCAGCCGTACTGTAGCTTCCGAGTAGCTCTTCTCTCCTCTCTGCGAGGAGAGAAGAGACTCGGAAGCTATATTACGGCTGGATACCAGACTACAATTTCTCGCTTAGCTAAAGGAAGTGGTAGGGTAACTATCGGACATTTAGGAAGGTACACAAAAAAGTTTGAAGCCAAGCGACTCTTGGAATACAGAGATTTGGTCACTTTTATGGTCCATTATATTCTGCTCTAAAAAGGCTACTTTTATATATGGACAAATTACTACAGAATTACCCACAAATGTTCTGATGACGTTTGTGCACACACAGTCTACTCAAAAAGTGATCCTAAAACATCATAGTATCGAAATTTATACTATTACTAACCGGTACCTGTTCCCATGGTCAAAGTCACATCCTCCCCCACTAGCGCACAATGCATTGGAAGGGTCCTCAGTGGAATTCAAGAACTCTTTTGCTACAACGTTCCCCCTGTGTTTACGCCTCAACTTGTGGTAAATTTGACCAAACAAACTTGATTCAAACATAATATTTATTCTCTGATGATTTACAATAATTGCTTCTGGAGTGGAATGCCCCTTTAAGGCTAAGTAAGAGGACTGTACTCCAGGCTTATGTGGCACTCGACAGTTGCAAATGTTACTGTTAACTAGCATGTGGCTCGTGATGGAGTTCTGTCCGCTGGGGACCATGAACGACTTCCTGCTGAAAAACGGGCCCTCCTACAACATGAGGTTTATGCGGCAGATCGCCAGTGCCGTCGCCTACCTACATGACCGTGGCATTGTGCACCGGGACCTGAAACCTGACAACGTCCTGGTCACTGGCACTAAAAAAGACCCAATTGCAAAAGTGGCTGACTTTGGACTGGCCAAGGTAATACTAAAGCCCCCTTTACAAATCAAGAACTTTGTTTAGCTCGGCCGAGTTGTCAGCGAGCTCTAAATTACGAGGAGGCATGACCCTGATGCCTACGAACAAATGGCAGAGTATCTTCGTCGGCATCAGGGTCATACCTCCTCATAATTTAGAGCTGGCTGACAACTCGGCCGAGCTAAATTCTTGATTTGTAAAGGGGGCTTAAGGACGTTGGTGATACTAAATGAGTCATGAGTGAAACAAATGTAACTTTCAAAAGGCAAGGAACTGCACAAAGGCAAACTTGTGAAATAGAACATGATAAAAATAGCACTTAAAAAATAACTTTCCCGTGGTTGAGACCCAGCTTGCTTTTGGGCATGCAATAAAGTGCCGATGTGATTTTAGACATGTCTTAACTTACAAGTTACGGTATGAAAATCTGTATTCACTCCATGATCCACAGGTGTGCGGAAGCGCATTTCAGGACATCTATTCCCAGTACTACCTGCATACAGATATGGCATTCATTTGGTACGGAGCCCCGGAGGTTTGGGACCATCACTACACCGAGAAATGTGACGTCTTCTCCATGGGTGTCTTGTTTGCCGCCATGCTTGACTGCAGTACAATAGTCAGGTAGTTATAATTTATCACAAGTTTGCACCGATTATCAGGGATCAAGTATCAGATATATGAGACAAAGCAAAATTACCAATACTCAATGATTTCATAGTTACATGTAACTAGTTCATTGTACTAATTGCGGGACTTTGCGTTGGTAACATTATAGATTGAGCTTCATAGTTACATAAATACATAGATACATACGTATAGATTGAGCTTCCTTACATTAATACATCTTTTTTTTAGTTTCATGATATACATGTACTGGCAGAAATAGTAATTTGCAGATCAAATCGTAGAATCGCTGGCGACAGTGTCTGAGACATGACTGGGTTTATCCATCTTCTCAATACTTACGGAATATTTGTTTTCACAGCGATGATGGTAACCACCTTATAGCTGTCTGCATCCATGGGCTGCCATTGGCCCAGGTACAGCGTCAGAACCCAAGAATCAAGCTGGCAGATCACATCCTGAACGGACAACCAGACACTTTGAAACAACTCATTCTGTCCATGATGTCATATGACTATCATGCCCGCCCAATCGCAACTGAAGTGAACATGACCGTGAGCATCTACAGTATCGTGCGCTCTGTTTTGAGGCAAGTGCATGCATGTCACCTTCCTGCAGCTGTTTGGTGATTGGTCATTTCAATCTTGCCAGAAAATAAATGAAAATATAGTTTCGTAACAATTGTGCCAAGCTCTGCATTAGCAAAAAAGCTAATCATGTGATTGAAAATGTTCAAAGGAAGACTGCAGTCGGACAGACAAAAAACTTTTATATGCCATTTTTGTGTGTTGACTGTTGGAACAAAGATTTGACACAGTATTATAAGCTGTAACTTTTCAATTGTAACTTTTATAAGCGATGTACATGTCACACAAGTGCTAGTGCCCACGTATACACTGAAGAGCAAGTGCATCTAGTTAGTATATCTTTTGAAACATGATACTTTACATTAGAAACTCTATGGATTTGTATACACATGTATTGGGCATATAAACAATAGATTAAGTGGTAACGTTAGTTATAGTTTGTAATAATGTCTTTTAAAACTGATGTTTACACGACGGATTAGTGGTAGCACTGCTTATTATCAGCTGTTTGTTCCGCCCATTTACTAAGTACACATGTAATACTGCAGGAAACGATATTCTAACTGTAGTAGTGTCTTGAATTTTAAAGTACAACTACTACATTTAGCCCATGTGCGCAAGATGCAAATAACCACCATCATAAACATCGTCATATGTTATAAAGTTTTTTGCTAATGGCTTCCCTGTGATTCATAAGAAGCATCATGAAGAAATAAGTATGTCAACAATAAAATGTACTAGTACCTTGCATACTTGCCACATCTAACGAAAATTTCTTATCGTTTTTCTGCAGCGGCCTGAATTGATAGCGCCCACTGGTTTATGCAGGTGTTCCCGCACCAAATCATCAGCCGACATCATAACTACTAAAAGTGTGCTTATTTAACTTATAATATATAGTGCTATTTTTGCTCAAGAGAGAGGAGTATCACTGTCTCTTGACACAGTTGAATTCTATTTGGGAAGACACTTTTGGAATTCTGAAATATTCGATATCAACTCAGACAGCAAAAACTGTAACAGTAACATTAAACTTGTTATTCCAGAAATGAGATTTGTTTTTTTAACATTTTCATTTTCTTTCCAAACTGAAAAATCATTCCTAACTTTTGCTAGAATAGTAGTCCATTCCAAGTCACCATGGGGTTTTTAGGTGATATTTGTAATTAATTTGAATTATTTTGAATAAAAGAATAGAGTCCATTCCGAGACACCATGAGGGTTTTTAGACAATAATTGTAATAAGTTGGAATCATTTTGAATAAAAGAATGTCTAAGCCCCAACAGTTATAATTTTTCCAAAAAATTACTATGGAATCAAATGTCCTAGACATATAATTACAAAACTTTAAAATCAATTCTAAACAATGGCAACAAACATCCGCAGGGTGACTTGGAATGATCTCTAGCACAGCATAAGGCATAAGGTTTTTAAAAATTAATTATTATCGGAGAACTTGTGAATTCTTTTCTCGTGTTTAAAGAGGAAGTAATATATAATGTAACAAGTTGTGACATTCTGATTTTAAGGCAAAATGAAGGTAGTGATAACCTTTGACTTTTCAAACCTTTTCTTTAAAAATCTGAAACACATCTGTAATAATCAAACTAGCATTGGCTAAGGTGACATGTCTGTTATATTAAGACATTTACACCTTAATAGTAAGTGCGCTTGGTGGCTATCATCATATATCCATGTTGAACCGGTATTTCTGTACTATGCAGCTTTTATTCAAATTGAATACATCTGATGATATGTGCAATTCCTGTATTTATATTCAATCGTGATGTCTTTCTTATAGAAAAATAATCATCAGGGCTAATCGCAAAGACGTAAGAAAGACACAGTAATAAGAAGCAAAAACTGGATATCAGAGCAAAAAAAAGATAAAAGAAAGGAGAATCTACTCTTAGCTGTACTACACCGATTGCACATCGTATGATATGTAGAAGTAGTTATTATTGATATCTCATGTATAAGAAGTGGTGGCACAAACAACAATCTTCATTTTGTATCTGTTGAAACGAGGAATTCATATAATGTCCTGAGTTGAACTGTAATTTCTAAAGCAAAAATTGGACTTACCCAAATTTTCAACTGTCCAACGTACTCCAGTCCGTGTCAAGGAATGGGCAATACACTGACTGTGACGTCACGTTATGCATGGGAAAAGTTGTGTATTGGGAAGAAAATCCTCTTTATGATATCTCTACGCCATTGACATTATTGTGCGCAGTAGAAATTTCATTTCATTTATCTATTTAGCCAGGTATACACGTGCACTCTCACACTCAGGTTTTTCAGAAGAACCTGGGTACATCATACCACACAACCAATTCAACCAGACAAACATAGCATAATTACCTTTGCCAGAATGGCTAAGGTTATGTTTTGGGCTTGTGAGTCTGTGTGTGTGTGTGTTAACAGCATAACTCAAGAAGCCATGGATGGATCCCGATAATATTTGGTAGGTGGGTAGGGGTCGAGAAAACGAAGGTCAAGTTTGATAATGGGCCTCCTAGCGGCTTGCTAAGGTACTGCAGCAGAACCTCAATTTTTGATATCTCGTGTTCTGGACATGCTTTTTGAGAGGTAGATAACCCTTGGGGCAGAGAGTAAGTGCTTTAAGTTTGGACCCCCTAGCGGCTTGTTTGGAACTGCAGTCGCCGATTTCCTTTCAAACTTTGGACGAGAATAACTCGAGAACGTGTTGATGGATCGTCATGATTTGTGGTATGCAGATAGCCCAAGTAACAATGTACAATGCACAAGGTTCAATACCATGCCGGTCGACTCGTCACAGGAGCTATGAAGGGTACCCCTAACTCCAGCATTCTTCACGAACTTGAATGGGACACCCTGTCCACCAGGCGACAGTACAGCTCACTGGGAATCATGTACAAGATGACACATGGACTTGTTCCTCCACACCTACAGCCACTTGTCCCCTCTACAAGAGGCACCCAGTCATCTTCAAGGTTCCTACTTCGAAACAGTACCCATCTCCATGTCCCACGCTGCAGGACTCAGACTTACAAAACAAGCTTCGTCCCGTACACGTCATCCCTGTGGAATCAACTGCCCCAGGTCGTCAAGGACGCCCCTACTCTTGTCGCCTTCAAGTCAGAGTGCAAGAAACATCTGCTGACGCAAAGGGAACACCAGACGTATCGCAGTCTCGGCTCAAGGCAGAGCAACATCTATGCTGCCAGACTGCGCATGGGATGGAGCCAACTTAACTCTACTCTGCATAAGATGAGGATTAAGGACAAGAAGTGTGATTGTGGGGCTTCCTCTGAAACTGTCTCACATTACCTCCTACACTGTCCCCTGTACTCTGATCTCCGCCATAACCTCACATCCACCGTCCAACACCTCCTACAACAACAACCTACCGTGCCCCTCCTACTCCAGGGATCCACAGCTCATAACCTCTCCGCAAACAAACAAGTGTCCGATGCACTGTATCCTTACATTGTAACAACTAAAAGATTCCAGCTGCGCCACCCTCCTACGAACCACTAATAGATATTTCTCTGATTTTAATTGTATTGTATTTATTGTATGGTGATGATTATGATGTATTGTACTATGACTATGTATGTCCCTCAATGTGTATGCTGCACAACATCAGCATCTTGCTGCCTGGTGCAGTATAATGTATTGTATTGTCGCAATTCTAATAAAGTAAAGTAAAGTAAAGTAACAATGTACATAATGGAATGCTAATTATGCAAATCAGCAACCAATTTGCATAATTAATGAGGAAAGTTTATAAATCCACTGCATTTCATGATAAGACTTTCAAACTTGTCACATATACAGATGAGAAAGAGAGAAATATCAATGCATATTAATTATGCAAATGATGGCCTCATTTGCATAATTAATGAAACATATAAATGTGTTGACGGATCGTCATGATTTTTGTTATGTAGATAGCCAAAGGGAAGACTTACATGATGGAATTCTAATTACGCAAATCGACAGCTAATTTGCATAATTAATTAGGAAAGTTTGTAAATCCACTGCATTCCTTTATAGGACTTTCAAACTTGTCACCTTTGTAGCTGAGAAAGAAAGAAATATCAATACATATTAATTATGCAGATGATGACCTCATTTGCATAATTAATGGAAAAATATGAACGTGTAGACGGATCGTCATGATTTTTGGTATGTAGATAGCCTAAGTAAAAACTTACATAATGAGATACTAGTTATAATATGCAAATTAACAGCTAATTTGTATAATTAATGAGGAAAATTGATAAATCCACTGCATTCCGTGAAAGGACTTCCAAACCTGTCACATATGTAACTGAGAAAGATGGCAGAGAGTAAGAGGTGTATGTTTGGGTCCGCTAACGTCTTTCCTTGAACTGCAGGAGCTGGTTTAGTTTCCTACTTTGAAAGAGAATAAGTCAAGAAGGGATGAAAGGATCATCATGATTTTTGGTATGCTGATAGCTTAAGTGATGCTTGATACAATCTAATATTAGTTTGTAAATAGGGATCGAATTTGTATAAGCAATGGCAAAACGTTATGAACCAACTGCAGGCATATAAAATAGAATAAAATGTAATGAGTAACACATTTATGTCTACAGACATCATTCTACATAACAAACCTGGTTTATTTGGCAAAGGTATGTGTTCGTGGAACTCTAGTTACAAAATAGAACAACAATGATTACATAACTTCTGCAAGGCCGTCATAGTTTCCAGGTTCCCTTCAAGCGTATCGTTATGAAATGCGCTTCCTTGCACAGTGTCAGATTGAACAGAATATACCTGAAAACAAAGAGCCCTAAACAGCGGGAAAATTTACACTGTGTATGTACATTGTAATATGATAAGTTCAGGTGTACAGGTCTTGTTTATCGTCCGGAAGTGGTATTTCAATCAATGTCAAGTTTTTTTTTCTTTATGCCTCTGTTGTGTTCTATGATGTGATGTTTGATATCAACAAACAGTGCCTATAAAACTTGTTGACCCAGTTGAATAGAACCTCGTGAATAGAGCCTCCTACGTTTACCGGGCTGAATAGTATATCATTGAATAGGACCTCTTAGTTTACCTGCTCAAAGGCACGCAAAGTCTGTTGACGTATTTACACACTGACGCTCTCACCGTTGTCGTGGTCTATACTGTAGTTAGTAAGCCTCAAGTTCGAAGTTTCACAAAGTTTAAGTTGAAGAACACTAGTGATAGAAGGAGAATTCATGCTATTCCCGGGGAAGCTATGCAAGATGGCGTTGATTCTTATACGAACTGGGAAGAGATAGGGAAGGGGGCGTTTGGTAAGGTGTATTCAGTCAAGAAGGATGGCTACTTGTACGCTATCAAGCGACTACATCTGAGCCACATGCAAGCCTTGGACATGTACCGAGATGAGATTCGGCCACTTGTAGATCTGACCAAGCACAAGCATGACCACATTCTGATGTATATTGACGATTTCTTCTACCAAGACAGGTAAGGACCCTAGCTTCTTTGTTGTTGTTGTTTTTTTCGGGGGGGGGGGGCATTGACGAGGGGTCGCTGGCAAGGAATATTAACTGTTCGATCTGACATCTGAATGTAATCTCCAAGCAGATCCTACGGTAGCTATAGCATAAGGTAGTATCAAAAGCTGCCAGAGGAGTGAGGCCAGCCTAGGAGTGTGTTTGGCTACCTACATAGTACTATCTTATGCCATCGTAGGATCTGCTTGGAGATTAATCTGAATGATAGAATTTTGTATACTCTCCGTTAACAGACTAAATCTTTGAACACTTGATGTAAGAATGTGTAAGAAACATGTTTCGTCTTCGTTAAGTTACTTATGCATTTACAATATATATTATATGTATGATGTCTACAATGCAGTTGTACATTGTTAAACTATATTTGTTGGATCACTTCAGCCGAAATCTTAAAAAAAACAAGAATTCAGATATCTCATACCTCCATGATTTTTTTCATATTGCATCATGCATTATTGAAATATGGCCCTAATTAGCATAATATGTCTTAAATGGATACTCACCATTATCAAAGGCATGTTTACAGAGTTTCATATATCACTCCGCTTGTTTTTTTAGCAAAATACCGGCGAACAAAGGGAAACCAACAAACAGCGATCGCAGGTGAAGCTATATTATATATTGTACTTGTATCATTTGCTAAACCAGAATCCTTCTTCTTTTGCTGTCTGTAAAAGTGTTCTAAAACATTTTGAGAATTTATGGATGAAATATGTGTTATAACCTCTGAGCGATTTGTCATTTGACTGCTGAAATGCTCTATGGCTTTCTGGCCTGAAGTTATAAAATTGGGAAATTGTCTTAGTTTGATAATCTGGGTACTTCTTTTAGTTACCGCCGCGAAATTTCATTTCAGTACATTGTTTGGAGATAGAAAAAGGTCGTTATACACCGCAACACAAACATAAGCTTGCCTAAAACAAACTCAGATGTCCTGATGCATTTTCTTTGTACATAGGCCATTATATATCTAACGCTCTTCTCACATGAAAACGCAATATTTCTGACACAAACAATTGATGCTAACTTTGATGCTTTGCTATCTTGTACTGAGTGTACAGCATGTAATCCTTGCCCATTATTGTAGAATGAAACACTCAGATAAAGTAGCACACTATGTAGTCTTTCGTTACATAGAACTCTTTACTATTGTTATAAATAATAAGCTATTGCGTAGATATTAGTCTTGATGACTTGTACTGCCCTAGAACTTGCCATACTTTGTACCCGTTGCAATGATTGTGCAATAAAGATTGATTGATTGATTGATTGATTGATTGATTGATTGATTCCAGTTTGTGGCTGGTGATGGACTTCTGTCCACTTGGGACGATGAACAACTTCCTACTGCGGCCTGAGAACATCAGCCACACAGTGCTCTTTATGAAGCAAGTTGCCGACGCTGTAGATTTCCTGCATGGCCATGAGATTGTGCACGGGGACCTGAAGCCCGACAACGTCCTGGTCTCTGGTACTGTACAGGACCCGGTCGCTAAAGTGGCTGACTTTGGACTGTCAAAGGTGACGAATAGGGGTGCCCTTGGAGATATTCCCACGAATAGTATGTGAGGATTTTATGAAAAACGCACGGAGCACAGAGAAAATGTACATGTACCGATCTTAATATGAAAATTCTACGAAGCACTATATTTTAGGGAAAAAACATTAAAGTTCAGTGCTAAACGCATAATACATCGTGCCTTTTTGATAAGATTCAAACCTTTTTTTCATACTCATAGTGCTACGAGCGCGGCAGGCGCGAGCTTTCTAAGGGGTACGGGGGCTTGGTATTTGACCAGAATGACAACTTGTAAAATGCGTGCTACTTTATAATTATACGTGGTGATCTTATATGTTGTTGATAGAAGTATAGTGTAAAATAAATCACTTTCCAAACCACAGGCCTGCAGAAATGCTATCACTGACAATGGCCACTCCATGCAGCGACTGAACTGGTACGGAGCGCCGGAGGTTTTTAAACGTTTCAACAGTCTCTACACCAAGGAAAGTGACGTCTACTCCATGGGCGCCATGTTTGCTGCCATGCTCGACCGTACGACAGTCAGGTAGGCTGTGTCTTCACGATTTATTCCAATCGTTATAAGAACATGACATTTATTTGAACCATTTACACCGGGGAACCCTACTGTTTCGATAAGTGTGTGGTGGGTTCTTTTATGTGTCTTCAAACACGGTACTCCATCCACACTTGTACTACCTCCGTCTAACGTTCTATCCCAAGGACGTCCCTTAGAATAAATTAGGAAATTCGTGTAAAGCGCTAGCCTCTACCAGGCTCCACAGGTCGCTGGAAAAATAGTAGAAATTGGCCAAATAAGACCTTAGGTCGCAAACTACACTCCTCGACCATATAACTCTTCTGTCGTGTTTTCTGTCTTATTTGGCCAATTTCTACTAGCAGAAACTTTCGCGGTGGTTTAATGTTCGCGGTTTTCGCAGTGGCCACTTCACCGCGAACTTAAAACCAACGCGAACTTAAAACCAACGCGAACATTTTCCATAACAGTAAGCGACTACAGTGCATGATGCTACCGCGAACTTAAAACCACCGCTAAAGTTTTTTTCCCGCTACCGCGAAATGAAACCCCGCGAACTTAAATGCATTTTAATGCACAGTATCTTTCCAGCGACATGTGGCACAAGGGCAAAGCGTCGGAGCACATCAAGGGACTCGAACTGAAGACCCCTGGGCTTTGAGCCAATCGCCCTACCGTACTCGACGCCACAATTGTTTATGTTCACGTAAACCCACCTGTGAATAACAAAATGTCATTCTGTTTCAGGGGCGATGATGGTAAGCTCCTTCTAGCCGTCTACATGGTGCACCCACAGAGTATGACGGAGCCCGTCTGCTTCCTAAAGCCTGTAGGAATGGTACAGACAGTGTCTGGCACGGTGCAACCAACATACACAGTGCAACCAATGGGCAAGGTCCCAGTCGGTCGTGTGCAGCATCAAATCCCGAACACTAACCTGTCAGGTTGCATCATGATGCAGCAACCAAACGACTGTCTCAAACAACTCATTCTGGAAATGATGGCCTATAGTGCTCCCAACAGACCTACAGCACAGCAAGTTAAATGGGCATTGAATATCACACATGACTGAGACAAGCGTAAGAAAGTATTGTTTAAAGTTTATGAGAAATGAATGAAAATCAAGTTTCTCGACATAATTAAATCACTATCTTCCCAACCTTTACACCCATGTTGTCATGAGGATTTTATGGTCATTTAGGCGCTGGCAATGACTATAGCTAATTTTGGCAACTCCAAATGCAATTTTCTTATGCACTTTCGTAAGGATCACAATCTGTGTTTTACATTTTGATTTATACGAAGAAGCAAAAGGAACCAAAATCACCTACATTATTGTATTCATACTAGCTTATATGCATGTATCTTTCTCTTTTTTTTTAGCATGACATGTACTTAGCCCAATGGAGTAAATACGTCCAAAGGATGTAACCTCAAATACTTTTGGCCTCGCTAGTCAATCAGTCCAGTGGCTCTCCCTGGCACCATTAGATAATACACACATCTTACAACGTTGGGAAGGAAAATTTGATCTAAATGTATTGAAAGGCAAAAAGACAACAACAACACCGTTGCATTCGTTCAATGTCTTCTTGCATGTTTCACAAATTGGTATTGAGATTTGGATATGTGGTAACCATGTTCACAATGTGACAACTGACAGGAAATGTATATTCGATCTAAACATATGATTTACGACCTAATATATCATTGTATATTGTTTATAAAATGTTATATATCACCATCTTTGATGTTAGATGGTCACATTTTTAAAAACAAAGTCAAATAAGCATCAGAAATACAAAACCCTTTGCGAGCCTTCCGCAATTTCCCCATTCCCGAAAATATAAAAATCTAGCACTTTGACGGTCGTTTTAACACTTTTCTCGTCACGGCCGCGAGCGGTACTGCAGATTAGGCTATGATAGGGTATTAACTCCTGACTCGTACAATTGTGAAAATATACAATATACAAGGCTTTAAGACAGAGAAAATGTTCTTAAACAGATCCAGACGTCTTCTGATACATTTAGAACGACTTTTAGAAACACGATTTGTCTTGAAAGATTGCTTTTCAGGCGTAGCGCGAGAAGCGCATATACGATTGTTGTCACCAGTCGAAGCGCCGCCTACATCCATGTGCCCATCACTTTTGTTTGTAATAAGACGGTTAAGAATGTATAGGAATATCTTCTTATAGTAGTAGCAGGCATCCTTCCATCTTTGCAGATGATGGTAGCGCTCTGCATCCTTCTTTCGCTGAACATAAAGTGTTTCTTTCGCAATGTTTCTTTCGATATGTAAGTTGATTACGCATTGTGACTTCGCTAAGAGTCAATTTTATAGCCAAGCGCACCGGGTTATGATTTTCCAAACACTGTTTAGATTCACATTCATTTTTAACATTTGTATGTGTCTTTTGCTCTCTTCTGATTCTTGTTCTAGCTTGAACCATGACCGTTACCAGTGAATGTAGCGCCACTGTATGGTGTAATTCAAAATAGCATCTAGATGTTTTTATTTCCTCTGGAATTGTAAATTGAACATGCAATTTATGTTCCACATCTTTGCCTCTATTACTAATATGTGATTTGGTCAACATAAAGTTGTTTCGCATACAACGATACAGTACAGAGCTTTCAGTTAACCCTTCTATATAGCAGTCTGAAATTTCAAGTTATGCCATGTTACCCCAGTTTATAGTTTATGTCTGTACATGAGCGGATGGAGATGTTTGATAAAAGGCCAAATGTGTAGTTCTTATAGTCACACATTCATGAACATACTCACTATGTACGAAAAGCGATATGTATACATGAATATAGGGGGCGCTTCGACGGGCAGCTGCTGTGTTACCTGCGCTCTTCACACGGCGCCTACATATCCGTCGTTTTTGTGCCAACTCGTGTTTCTCCAAGTCTTACAAGTCATTCTAAATGTACGTGAAGATGTCTCGGCTCGTTTGGGACAGTGTTCATTACCTTTAAACCTTATATGTTGTCTATTTTTACATTTTACAAGTCGGCACTATAAACCCCATGCGAGCCCAATCTGCAGTACCGCTCCCGACCGTCCTCTCAAAAGTGACTAAGACGACCGTCAAATTGCCGAAATTCGGTATTTTCACGAATGGGGAAATTGCGAAAGGCTCGCAAAGGGGTTTGAATTTCTGGTGCTTTTTCAGCTTTGTTTTCGCAACTGGGACCATCTAACATTGAGGATGATGATATTTGTGACATTCCACAAACAAAACAATGGGATATTAGGTCATAAATGACATGTTTCCTTCGCATTTTACCAATAGTAGACTGCCACGTTCTGTAGGTCTTCCACATCCTAATTTGTTTGTTTGTTTGTTTATCTTTCAACTCTATTTTGTGAAACAAGAAAACTTTGAACCGCCGTTTGTTTATCAATAAATGTCAGCTCTATTTTTCATTCAAAATGCTCTCAAAGCTGTGTGGATAACTATGTGACCTTGGGCATTGGAATCGTCCGTTTTCTGAAACGACACAGTCCACCATCTAATAAAAAATAGAAATTGATCCATTATTTTATACTATGTTCTGTAGTATACGTTGTATTCTGTACACTCTTTCCGTATGCAAAGTAAAACGCTTACCACCAACTCTGTACTTTCAGTTTAGTACAATACAATGTGCCGGTTACAACTGTTGTTTAATAAAGTTCTATGATGATTTGCTCTGTCTGTGTGTTGATTCAATTCGTATTTCTGAATCAGGCCAATTATTTAATCACTTACAGCTGCGTCCAACGAACAGTGGAATCGATCATCATCATAATTTATCTATGTAGGTTTATCTAAGTAGGTTATTTCTAACGGAAAAGGCATCTTATAAGCAATATATTATACTTCATCGCTTACTGTTGTGTTAAGAACAGTTGTCAAAGTAGCTTAGAGACTCTCGTTGCCAGAATACTGATGTTGAACATTTGGTTTGGGTAAAATTTATTTCATTTTGAGACCACGAACAAAAATTGCAGAGAGCTACTCCAGACACAGGCATGAATACATGTTGTTATGTCGTTCCATGGCATGGAATGACAACCGCCTATGAACAGTGAAAAAACGTCTTGTCTCTTTTGTCTAGTCTAGTTTTCTTTCTTTTTTGATTTTGTTATACCCCCATCAAAAACGGGAGAAAGTGTCAACCCGAGCGTGTTGGTACTTGCGAGCCTTGGACGGCTGAGCTGAGCTGTCCTATGGCTTAGGAGATCACTACTTCTCTGTCTGGGAATTTAGTATCTCAAAAAGACTAGGGCCCTTCGCGGTGCCCTCAAGGCTGGTCTGGCCACGCCAGGCTGTGCCGCAAGACGTCACGTAACACGATTTCAGAATTATGCCAAATAAAGAGAACTAGTCAAATTCACTCATTATAAGTTCATTTACCCACAATTTCCCAGACTCTTCTAGCCCTCCCCTCAATGCAATGTTTAATATTGTATAACAATCCTAAGTATTGTTCGATCCTCTTTTCACCCCAGCCCCCCTACACACCACCAAATTCTTACAATACTTCTAAAAGTACGATCTTTCACATGTGGTTTTAACACTAAAAAGACCGTTTGGGTAAATTATGTTCATTATGCACCTGTAACACAGGTGAGTGTAATTAATCTGAATACATTAATTGCTGATTTTGAAACAATGAGGATTGAGGATTGCCCGGTAAGAGAGAATGGCAAGACAAGCAAAAACGGTGAATGGAAAGTCCTACTATTATTGTTTCACCAGACACCCGCCTCCCCCCAAAAATTTTTTACACTACCTACACATAGATCATCTTTCACTTGTGGTTTTGGATACTAAAAGACCTTTTGGATAAATTATGTTCATTATGCACCTGTAACACAGGTGAGTGTAATTAAGCTGAATATATCAATTGCTATGGTAACTGACACACAGTAAAGACGATGTGACTTGGGTGTTGCTGACTCGATTTTTAATGCACTTCTTTCAGTTCACAATATACGAGACCCGTATTCGGAACCGTCATATGTTTATTGTAAATGAAAGACGTTTGGGCAATATCATTATATCAAATATCAGTTGTAGGAAGCATACGCTTAAGAAAAGCAGTGTAGTTCTTTTAACTGTTCGCACATGTCACGACGAAGTTCAAGGATTATAATTACGCACACTATGATACAAAACATTGGTGAAAAGAAGTATTCATTTCTGAATTCGTCCCTTGTGTTCCCAATGTTTCTTAGAAACAACAATGATATGGTTCTTGTTGTCAACATCATCAAAAGCTTTCCCCTGTCTGTGAAGACGGCACATATTGTCCCTCGTGGTTGTGCTGGAAGTTTGCAGTAACTGTAAAACAACACAAACAATTTTATGTTCAAGTAATGAAAGGTAAAAAGATACGCTTTTTTGCGTTTTATCATTACCTGGATGGCCAACCTTCATCGACATAAACAATTTTTAACGTACGATATTATTCTACAAAGATTTAAGAAGAAGTCGGGAGTCTGAAAAATATATACCTCTATGATAATCCAACACGTAAACAAAAGGGGGTTTCTGCAGTTCTGACAATAGCTAATACACTTTTATATTTACGTACTATTAGGAAATACGCAGGTCAAGCTGCAATCACAGACACAGATTTGGTTGTCAATATTTCATTGACGAATTTTCACCAGACAGTTGATTGGATGACAGAAAGATAATGGAAAGGTTGGGGGACAAACAGCAAACAAACTCATGATCGAATCTTCCCATATAAAGTAATGGGAGAACGGTCAGACTACGAGAACAAGGAACTATTATTAGAAAGTTTAAAAGCAGGAACGCGGTATAGGTGAAGACTGCATTTGCATTACGTTCCTTTTACTACCATCTTAAAGAATCCTTACCGGATGAAAGGCTGGTTGGCGACCCACCGAACCCTCTAAACATTCCCAGCTTCTCTGCGTCGCGTCTGAAGCATCGCCACCATGTTATGTGTCACCTGTGCGGGAAGTATTGATAGTAATCACCTTCGGAATTTTTCTCCACTGCTTTTAATTTCATCTCCACTATTGGGATGGCTTACCAGAAGTGGTCACGTTCACACCATATTTTACTTCCTGTGACGTATGCAAATGTCTTGTGACACTGTCCAATTTTCAAATCACAGACGAGCGATGTCGATTTTTGGTGAACAAAATTTCACAAAGAAATATGGTAATAGACTATATAGAAAAGGAATGAAAGACAAAAATTCGCTGTATCAACGTTAAAAACTAGAACTTAACGATGATCGACAAAAGGATTTGTGGCCAAAACTCACTAGCAGTGACTAAGTGCACGCTGATGTTATCAATAAAATTTACATACTGTGACCACAACTCAAATGACAACAATAGCTGCAAAGTGCAATGACGTGCTGATACAGAAGCGCCGCCTTGCGGACAAAATTATTATTACCATTATGTCAGGTGGAAAGATTTTGATTTCTTATCTGTTATTGGTTAATTTGACAATGTCTCACGCATTCTCATTCGTAGAGATTCCACCAATATTGACCAATAGTAGCGTATTAAATTCTATTCTATCAATTGTGCCTATTGGTCCAATCATATCAACGATATACTAAGAGTCAGCCAATCAACATAAAGGTTTCTTCTTCCCTATATCAAAGAAAGATGTGAAGATCTGCATTCTGCTTTCTGGTCACTAGGGGGCACTGTGAGACCGTGAAAAATTCGCGAAAAGGCCCCCTTTGACTCGAGACATCCATTTCCATATATATTCTAGCTCTGACTTGCTTCCCTGTTTGCTTTTACCGAATCCGGAGCTAGTATTTATCACTACCAGGGTTGCGCTAGTTGGGGGAGGGGGAGGGTGGTGCGGGGGGAGAGGGCAACATCGAATCTTGCGAGCCATGTTACATAGCCGCGTTGACTGTTGCAGGCCTTTCGTCTTTACGGTCGCCACGGCTATATGTATAAAGTGATTCCTGCATTAATTCAATGTCTACATACGGCGAACACGCCTGTCCTTTGTGCTGTACACTATCCACATACAGGTAAGCAAACTTGTCTCCAGCGTTGTACACCACCCACATAAGCGAGCATACCTGTCCTTGGTGCTGAACACCCACTCAAATAAACACACTTGGCCCTGCACAGTGCATACGCACGAGGCCATTTTATAGGAGCATGTAACAATCCTTGAGTGTTAACATCAGGAGAAAAAGTCATGATTCCTCAATGTGCCTTTTCAGTTATCGTGAGATGCTTTCCCTGATTTGGTATAAAGAAACATACACTGTAATTGTGGCAGCCTGCTTGTAGAATGTAGACTAAATCTGTAAAATAAAATTGGCAGATCAATAATGTTTAACAGTGGCAAAGAAGGCAATGACAATATATCAGATAATCAATATCGAACCGTAACATGTTACTGGCATAATACACGTCTGCAGTATTACCGTTCGTCACAAGGTGGCGCTTCTAATGACCTGCCCTGTCGGACCGCTCGGAGGAGTTTCTGACCCCTGGAAGAAGCAGGTGCACGCAGTCGAAGAAGCACCGGTCTAGGAGCTGTGCACTCCTGCTGGGAATCTTTCTGAAGGTAAAGTTTGTTCCTACATTACAATTCCACGACATCTCAGTCTGGCTAAACCGTTTTAGTACGAAATATTTCCCTATGATTTTGGAGGGGAGGGCCTAAGAGTCACGGCATTGAGTGTTAAGATAACGTTTCATAACGCTACGTTACTCGGTCAATATCACAAAATCCTTATTGTCGATTGCTGCCGTGAGTCTTAAGGACATTTGAGATGCCATATGTATCCTCCTGGCTGACAGGAGGACGAATAAACTGGAGAAAATGTTCCCCAAACATTGGCCTACTTGCTTGGACTTTGTGATGGCGGAAGTGGGAATGGGAATAGTCCACTCAGTAGGAGGGGGCAATTTCATCACCTGTTGCATTTAAATGATCCTACACATGCATAACCTGCTTTGCTGTAATGTTAGCACACTCGAAACCATATAGAATTGTCTTTGCCTAGAAGATCAGGTTTTCTAGAGCGTTGGTTTGTCTGTTTGTGGACAGCATATTATAAACTCGAAAAGAATTGGATCAAGGAGAATATAACCTCCTTGATTGGATGGATCTTGATAATAATATTGGTGTATATATTGGCTGGAGTTGGCAAAAGGAAGAAACAATTAAATTATGGGCCACTTTGCAGCTTTCAATGGTACTGCAGCAGAATGGTGTAAAGTTATAGACCAGCATAGTTATGATTATTTCACCGCATTAATTTTGTGTTATTCCTGACAGCTCCAAGACTAAGACTGGTGCAGGACCCCACAAGATTTGCTGCTACCATGAGAGACACAGTGCCTGCAGAGTCAGAGACTGAAATTACAGTGGAAGAACCCGAAGGACAGAATGGTTCAGTTTGCCATGATGATCATCACATATCCCAAATAGAAGAGACAGAGACGTCTGACACTACAACCCTTATAGTAGACAACAATATAAGAACACAGGAGGACGCTACAAGCAAACCTGATGTTCCCAAACCATGCTGTCCTGGGCTCGGCTTGTTCTACGCGTTTTGTTCCTGTTTCTTCTTCTCTTCCGCTTCTCTGTGTGTGAAGCTGATATCACGAGACAATCCCATGAGCCCCCTGGAGATAACGCTATTCCGCCACATTATAACCGGCCTGTGCCTCCTTCCAGCCATGATATACTTAAAGGTGCCAATCCTGGCTAGGCCGGGACAGAGAATGATTCTGACGTTACGCGGACTCTTCGGTGCTTCAGCGCTGTGTTTCTCGTACTACGCGGTCCAACACATGCCTCTTGCAGATGCCTCTGTCGTGATATTCAGCTCGCCAATTTTCACAGGGATTTTCGGACGAATCTGTTTGAAGGAGCGCTATGGACTGTTTGACATCTTGCTAACGTTCGTGACCTTCGCGGGAGTTGTGCTGATCGCAAGGCCAGCATTTCTCTTTGGAGGTGATGCCGCAAGTTATGGAACCACGGAACACTTGTTAGCGACTGGATCTGCGTTTTTGACCGCGATGTTGAGTGCCTTAGCGTTTATTGTCATGAGGAAGAGCAGTGCAGGGCTTGGAATCCACTACCTTGTCCAGATCATGTTTTTGTCAATAGTCGGTACAATCGGCACGGTCATAGTTTTAGCGATAACAAGGGGTTTCACTCTTCCACCATGTGGTATTGACAGGTATTTCCTTATAGCAGTAGGATTGGGTGGTCTGGTTGGGCAAATTTTTATGACAAAGTCATTCCTGTATGAAAAAGCTCATGCCATAGCAGTGGTGAGAACAATGGATATTGTCTTTGCATTCGTTTTCCAGTATCTGTTCCTTAACCACACACCGACATGGCTAAGTGTAGGAGGAGCGATACTTGTTGCCAGTGGAACAGTTGGACTGGCCGTCAAGAAGTGGTATGTGTCTTCTAAAGCTGACAGCAAAGTGAATAGATAATTTTTTATACATGTCAAAGGTATTTAAGTAACCCTGTTTCCTTTTTGAGTTTTCCACAGCTTGGAAACTTGAATATCACAAAGGTGAAATGTGATAAAATTGTCAAAGAGAACAATAAAGATTGACTATAATTTGTATGTTGTCTCTGTCTTTTTTAGCTTTAATACAAAATAAAAATTACTATAAATCTGGAAATATTTGCAGTGACCTCCCTAACTCAAAAGTTGACACCATGGATATGCATCGTTTTCACAAGTTTGTACTGTTGTCTTGGTTATGACAAATACAAAATCAGTTTGTCTTCAGTGAAAAGAGTATAGCATGTTATCACTATAGAACACATACTACAATGTACGAGTCCAGTGTTTAGTGACTTTGTCCAGAGGTTGGGAGTTCAATTCCCAGCAGTTATGTTTCACCCGACATGCATGTTATGGAAGGTTTGGAATCATGTGGTTCACTGTTCAATCATTCTTGTTGAAAAGAGAGTGGGGAATTTGCCAAGTAAAATTAACAGTGGAAGAGTAGCTTGACTGTTCACTGAGTTCATTTTAGCTAAACTGGGTTGAGATCACTTAACACTACAATGTATGTAAGAACACTTAATTTCAGTTCCACTCAATGAAGACAGACACCAAGGAAGTACAACATCGCAATGTAAGCAGTTTATTGACCACTATGCCAACGTTACAACACAAACCCACGTACTGGCCATACTAAAACCTAAAAACCTCGTTAGCCAAGCTACATACAACAGTAACGAACGTGAACAACTTTTGTTAGCAACTTCTCTAAGCGACTTTTCTGTACAGCATTAGAAAGGCTAGTGTAAATCACCAAAAATGTTATCCTGAGTGAAAAAATAAATTACTGTATCTTACATCACAAAAACTGACATATAATAAATACATAAAGATCTAATCCTGACTTCAGGTGGGGCTGTTTCATTCTAATTGTCTGGGAAAGTCTTGACAGATAAAAAAAGGGGAGGGCTACAAAATTGACAATGACAGAACAAGCTCCTTATATTATATTGCTCTATGCATTAGAATATTTTCTCGCAAACTAATTAAGAGACTGATTTACTTATTTCACTGAAAAAATCCATACTTTCGGGGACTATAAACCATATTTTCACACCTTGTTAGTACATTATGTATAGTGTACTAAAATGGCAGAGATGAAACTAGTATTTCAGAAGGCAGTCCTTTTCCCAGACATTCAAAACAAAACAGCCTTACATACTTAGTTTCTTACACTTATTAATCATAAAATTAACTAAAACATATCCCCAAAACTGTGTATCTAGTTGGCCCCTTAGAAGTGGTGACTTACTTTAACTGAACATTCTGAGATACAAACTAACACAATGCTATTTGTATGCTGTGCACATTTCAATGCTAACGCAATTGCAAAGGGATAGAGACACATACACATGTGCACACTATCTTCCCTGTATGCCACATATCTACATGTACATGTACCTTTGGCATGAGGAATGTCAAATCCTATGCCTGTATCCACCCTATTGAGTTTTCACTGCCATGTGCACTACTCTGTATAGTCCGTCTATAGCCTGCATATATTCACAGCGTCACATGGCACATTGTTAGCCACAATAACATATACATTTTTTCTGTATCTTTAACTAGTCTTCCAAGTTGTCATCACTATTAAAAAAAACCCTGCTTGATCTTTAAAAAAAAACATCAATCAAGCTTTTTAGTAGGTAGATAGTTCTATATTATTGTTTACTTTTATCCTGTATTAAGTTAGGATGCTGGTGTGACTGTGTCTTCTTTGGAAGAAGAAAAACTTTGTTTAATAGCTTCCTTAACATTTCAGACGTACATGTATGGTGTAGAGTGGTGCTGGCATGCTTCCTATCTCTTTGCCCATTAAAATATCTAAAAAAAATTAAAAACAAACATTTGTCATCCATTGCTTTCTATCATCTAATAACAAAGAACAATCAGTTAAAAGTAAACATAATTGCATTGTAAGTCCTTTCCTGACAAATTTGTAGAGACTTATGCCTTCAACAATTTCTAACAGTTAAATGTACAACACAAATAACAAAAACAGGTTCAGTTAAACACATTTTAGTACTGTAACATGCATTTAACATGTATTGGCTACATACAACAGAGTATCATAGTCAACATGTAACATACAACATTTTTATAACAATGTCATTCTTAACATTTTACAGCAACAAAAACCTTTTACTAAATGTCATGGACGAATCAACCAAACTAAATCAACCAAACTATTCAACCTTTCATCAAAGCACCATGCAAATTACTTAAACTGAAACAAAGCTCTTAAAAGCTACTAGGTTATAACCTAACAAATCTACAGACAACAATACTGATACAAAATGCTGTACAGTTACATACACTGGAACTTGTAGATTCTGGTCGCAATAGTGGTATTGTAGTTCTCGGAAGTAAGTGCTCTCTCCAAAGAATACAACACTGAATTAGAAGATGAAATTGCTGGCACACCTAACTAGGAAGTTTCTTTCACAAGATTTTCCACAGTAATATGTATGTATCAGACAGTGGTCGTACACATAGACCATGATTACTACAGTGTAGTTGTGAACTGTAATATATAGTACTTTACAGTATTGTTCAATCTAACGAGAGAGCATCTAAGACTGTTCAGAGACTGCTTTACTGTAGCCTGATTAAATCATGCTCCTAGCGGCTGGCCTTACAGTTGGCAACACCTAGGGAGGGGGTCATTAACCCCAGCCAGCTAGAGATTGTGTAAATACAGGCTAGCTTTACTGTACATCACAAGTTCTGGGTTAACATACTAACATACATACGCATGTACGTATGGGCCAAAGCCTGACACATATTGGCACGTATTAGTCGTAAGTTCGTACATGTATATACAACCTATATCTTCTGTACATTACATGATACATTGTTACAGAGTGCGCAAGGCAAAAACATTACACTATCTTACATTCACGGACATTCTAGCATCAGATTCATTGAACAAGATTACTAGTACTTTGTGATTAGTCTACATACATTAGCTATTTACACTGTTACTTGTCTATTGTGGTTATTTTGCATGTAAAATCTGAGGAAGGATATATGGACACGATTTAGGATTTCAAATTAAATAGTAAAACTTATC